>NC_054410.1:21173765-21337576 GCF_017976425.1 Toxotes jaculatrix | reverse complement strand
AGGCCATACTAAAGTATGACTTTTTTTGGCCGATTTTGACGACATACTATACTATGACATTTTTTATGACATTTTGAGGCCATACTAAAGTATGACTTTTTTTGGCCGATTTTGACGCCATACTATACTATGACGTTTTTTATGACATTTTGAGGCCATACTAAAGTATGACTTTTTTTGGCCGATTTTGACGCCATACTATACTATGACGTTTTTTGGCACTTTTTGAGGCCATACTAAAGTATGACTTTTTTTGGCCGATTTTGACGCCATACTATACTATGACGTTTTTTATGACATTTTGAGGCCATACTAAAGTATGACTTTTTTTGGCCGATTTTGACGCCATACTATACTATGACGTTTTTTGGCACTTTTTGAGGCCATACTAAAGTATGACTTTTTTTGTCCGATTTTGACGCCATACTATACTATGACGTTTTTTATGACATTTTGAGGCCATACTAAAGTATGACTTTTTTTGGCCGATTTTGACGCCATACTATACTATGACGTTTTTTGGCACTTTTTGAGGCCATACTAAAGTATGACTTTTTTTGGCCGATTTTGACGCCTTACTATACTATGACGTTTTTTGGCACTTTTTGAGGCCATACTAAAGTATGACTTTTTTTGGCCGATTTTGACGCCATACTATACTATGACGTTTTTTATGACATTTTGAGGCCATACTAAAGTATGACTTTTTTTGGCCGATTTTGACGCCATACTATACTATGACGTTTTTTTGGCACTTTTTGAGGCCATACTAAAGTATGACTTTTTTTGGCCGATTTTGACGCCATACTATACTATGACGTTTTTTGGCACTTTTTGAGGCCATACTAAAGTATGACTTTTTTTGGCCGATTTTGACGCCATACTATACTATGACGTTTTTTATGACTTTTTGAGGCCATACTAAAGTATGACTTTTTTTGGCCGATTTTGGACGCCATACTATACTATGACGTTTTTTATGACATTTTTGGGGCCATACTAAAGTATGACTTTTTTTGGCCGATTTTGACGCCATACTATACTATGACGTTTTTTGGCACTTTTTGAGGCCATACTAAAGTATGACTTTTTTTGGCCGATTTTGACGCCATACTATACTATGACGTTTTTTATGACATTTTGAGGCCATACTAAAGTATGACTTTTTTTGGCCGATTTTGACGCCATACTATACTATGACGTTTTTTGGCACTTTTTGAGGCCATACTAAAGTATGACTTTTTTTGTCCGATTTTGACGCCATACTATACTATGACGTTTTTTATGACATTTTGAGGCCATACTAAAGTATGACTTTTTTGGCCGATTTTGACGCCATACTATACTATGACGTTTTTTGGCACTTTTTGAGGCCATACTAAAGTATGACTTTTTTTGGCCGATTTTGACGCCATACTATACTATGACGTTTTTTATGACATTTTGAGGCCATACTAAAGTATGATTTTTTTTGGCCGATTTTTGACGCCATACTATACTATGACGTTTTTTTATGACATTTTGAGGCCATACTAAAGTATGACTTTTTTTGGCCGATTTTGACGCCATACTATACTATGACGTTTTTTATGACATTTTGGGGCCATACTAAAGTATGACTTTTTTTGGCCGATTTTGACGCCATACTATACTATGACGTTTTTTGGCACTTTTTGAGGCCATACTAAAGTATGACTTTTTTGGCCGATTTTGACGCCATACTATACTATGACGTTTTTTATGACATTTTGAGGCCATACTAAAGTATGACTTTTTTTGGCCGATTTTGACGCCATACTATACTATGACGTTTTTTGGCACTTTTTGAGGCCATACTAAAGTATGACTTTTTTTGGCCGATTTTGACGCCTTACTATACTATGACGTTTTTTATGACATTTTGAGGCCATACTAAAGTGTGACTTTTTTTGGCCGATTTTGACGCCATACTATACTATGACGTTTTTTGGCACTTTTGAGGCCATACTAAAGTATGACTTTTTTTGGCCGTATTTTGACGCCTTACTATACTATGACGTTTTTTGGCACTTTTTGAGGCCATACTAAAGTATGACTTTTTTTGGCCGATTTTGACGCCATACTATACTATGACGTTTTTTATGACATTTTGAGGCCATACTAAAGTATGACTTTTTTTGGCCGATTTTGACGCCATACTATACTATGACGTTTTTTGGCACTTTTTGAGGCCATACTAAAGTATGACTTTTTTTGGCCGATTTTGACGCCATACTATACTATGACGTTTTTTATGACATTTTGGGGCCATACTAAAGTATGACTTTTTTTGGCCGATTTTGACGCCATACTATACTATGACGTTTTTTGGCACTTTTTAAGGCCATACTAAAGTATGACTTTTTTTGGCCGATTTTGACCGCCATACTATACTATGACGTTTTTTGGCACTTTTTGAGGCCATACTAAAGTATGAACTTTTTTTGGCCGATTTTGACGCCATACTATACTATGACGTTTTTTATGACATTTTGAGGCCATACTAAAGTATGACTTTTTTTTGGCCGATTTTGACGCCTTGCTATACTATGACGTTTTTTATGACATTTTGAGGCCATACTAAAGTATGACTTTTTTTGGCCGATTTTGACGCCATACTATACTATAACGTTTTTTATGACATTTTGGGGGCCATACTAAAGTATGACTTTTTTTGGCCGATTTTGACGCCATACTATACTATGACGTTTTTTGGCACTTTTTGAGGCCATACTAAAGTATGACTTTTTTTGGCCGATTTTGACGCCATACTATACTATGACGTTTTTTATGACATTTTGAGGCCATACTAAAGTATGACTTTTTTTGGCCGATTTTGACGCCATACTATACTATGACGTTTTTTTGGCACTTTTTGAGGCCATACTAAAGTATGACTTTTTTTGGCCGATTTTGACGCCATACTATACTATGACGTTTTTTATGACATTTTGAGGCCATACTAAAGTATGACTTTTTTTGGCCGATTTTGACGCCATACTATACTATGACGTTTTTTATGACATTTTGAGGCCATACTAAAGTATGACTTTTTTTGGCCGATTTTGACGCCATACTATACTATGACGTTTTTTATAACTTTTTGAGGCCATACTAAAGTATGACTTTTTTTGGCCGATTTTGACGCCATACTATACTATGACGTTTTTTATGACATTTTGAGGCCATACTAAAGTATGACTTTTTTTGGCCGATTTTGACGCCATACTATACTATGACGTTTTTTGGCACTTTTTTGAGGCCATACTAAAGTATGACTTTTTTGGCCGATTTTGACGCCATACTATACTATGACGTTTTTAATGACATTTTGAGGCCATACTAAAGTATGACTTTTTTTTGGCCGATTTTGACGCCATACTATACTATGACGTTTTTTATGACTTTTTGAGGCCATACTAAAGTATGACTTTTTTTGGCCGATTTTGACGCCATACTATACTATGACGTTTTTTGGCACTTTTTGAGGCCATACTAAAGTATGACTTTTTTTGGCCGATTTTGACGCCATACTATACTATGACGTTTTTTATGACATTTTGAGGCCATACTAAAGTATGACTTTTTTTGGCCGATTTTGACGCCATACTATACTATGACGTTTTTTATGACATTTTGAGGCCATACTAAAGTATGACTTTTTTTGGGCCGATTTTGACGCCATACTATACTATGACGTTTTTTATGACATTTTGAGGCCATACTAAAGTATGACTTTTTTTGGCCGATTTTGACGCCATACTATACTATGACGTTTTTTGGCACTTTTTGAGGCCATACTAAAGTATGACTTTTTTTGGCCGATTTTGACGCCATACTATACTATGACGTTTTTAATGACATTTTGAGGCCATACTAAAGTATGACTTTTTTTTGGCCGATTTTGACGCCATACTATACTATGACGTTTTTTATGACATTTTGAGGCCATACTAAAGTATGACTTTTTTTGGCCGATTTTGACGCCATACTATACTATAACGTTTTTTATGACATTTTGGGGCCATACTAAAGTATGACTTTTTTGGCCGATTTTGACGCCATACTATACTATGACGTTTTTAATGACATTTTGAGGCCATACTAAAGTATGACTTTTTTTGGCCGATTTTGACGCCATACTATACTATGACGTTTTTTGGCACTTTTTGAGGCCATACTAAAGTATGACTTTTTTTGGCCGATTTTGACGCCATACTATACTATGACGTTTTTTGGCACTTTTTGAGGCCATACTAAAGTATGACTTTTTTTGGCCGATTTTGACGCCATACTATACTATGACGTTTTTTATGACATTTTGAGGCCATACTAAAGTATGACTTTTTTTGGCCGATTTTGACGCCATACTATACTATGACGTTTTTTGGCACTTTTTGAGGCCATACTAAAGTATGACTTTTTTTTGGCCGATTTTGACGCCATACTATACTATGACGTTTTTTATGACATTTTGAGGCCATACTAAAGTATGACTTTTTTTGGCCGATTTTGACGCCATACTATACTATGACGTTTTTTGGCACTTTTTGAGGCCATACTAAAGTATGACTTTTTTTGTCCGATTTTGACGCCATACTAAACTATGACATTTTTTATGACATTTTGAGGCCATACTAAAGTATGACTTTTTTTGGCCGATTTTGACGCCATACTATACTATGACGTTTTTTATGACATTTTGAGGCCATACTAAAGTATGACTTTTTTTGGCCGATTTTGACGCCATACTATACTATGACGTTTTTTATGACATTTTGAGGCCATACTAAAGTATGACTTTTTTTGGCCGATTTTGACGCCTTACTATACTATGACGTTTTTTTTGGCACTTTTTGAGGCCATACTAAAGTATGACTTTTTTTGGCCGATTTTGACGCCATACTATACTATGACGTTTTTTGGCACTTTTTGAGGCCATACTAAAGTATGACTTTTTTTGGCCGATTTTGACGGCATACTATACTATGACGTTTTTTTATGACATTTTGAGGCCATACTAAAGTATGACTTTTTTTGGCCGATTTTGACGCCATACTATACTATGACGTTTTTTGGCACTTTTTGAGGCCATACTAAAGTATGACTTTTTTTGGCCGATTTTGACGCCATACTATACTATGACGTTTTTTTGGCACTTTTTGAGGCCATACTAAAGTATGACTTTTTTTGCCGATTTTGACGCCATACTATACTATGACGTTTTTTATGACATTTTGAGGCCATACTAAAGTATGACTTTTTTTGGCCGATTTTGACGCCTTACTATACTATGACGTTTTTTTGGCACTTTTTGAGGCCATACTAAAGTATGACTTTTTTTGGCCGATTTTGACGCCATACTATACTATGACGTTTTTTGGCACTTTTTGAGGCCATACTAAAGTATGACTTTTTTTGGCCGATTTTGACGGCATACTATACTATGACGTTTTTTTATGACATTTTGAGGCCATACTAAAGTATGACTTTTTTTGGCCGATTTTGACGCCATACTATACTATGACGTTTTTTGGCACTTTTTGAGGCCATAATAAAGTATGACTTTTTTTGGCCGATTTTGACGCCATACTATACTATGACGTTTTTTATGACATTTTGAGGCCATACTAAAGTATGACTTTTTTTGTCCGATTTTGACGCCTTGCTATACTATGACGTTTTTTTATGACATTTTGAGGCCATACTAAAGTATGACTTTTTTTGGCCGATTTTGACGCCATACTATACTATGACGTTTTTTATGACATTTTGAGGCCATACTAAAGTATGACTTTTTTTGGCCGATTTTGACGCCATACTATACTATGACGTTTTTTGGCACTTTTTGAGGCCATACTAAAGTATGACTTTTTTTGGCCGATTTTGACGCCATACTATACTATGACGTTTTTTATGACATTTTGAGGCCATACTAAAGTATGACTTTTTTTTGGCCGATTTTGACGCCATACTATACTATGACGTTTTTTGGCACTTTTTGAGGCCATACTAAAGTATGGACTTTTTTTGGCCGATTTTGACGCCATACTATACTATGACGTTTTTTATGACATTTTGAGGCCATACTAAAGTATGACTTTTTTTGGCCGATTTTGACGCCATACTATACTATGACGTTTTTTATGACATTTTGAGGCCATACTAAAGTATGACTTTTTTTGGCCGATTTTGACGCCATACTATACTATGACGTTTTTTATGACATTTTGAGGCCATACTAAAGTATGACTTTTTTTGGCCGATTTTGACGCCATACTATACTATGACGTTTTTTGGCACTTTTTGAGGCCATACTAAAGTATGACTTTTTTTGGCCGATTTTGACGCCATACTATACTATGACGTTTTTTGGCACTTTTTGAGGCCATACTAAAGTATGACTTTTTTTGGCCGATTTTGACGCCATACTATACTATGACGTTTTTTATGACATTTTGAGGCCATACTAAAGTATGACTTTTTTTGGCCGATTTTGACGCCATACTATACTATGACGTTTTTTATGACATTTTGAGGCCATACTAAAGTATGACTTTTTTTGGTCGATTTTGACGCCTTACTATACTATGACGTTTTTTGGCACTTTTTGAGGCCATACTAAAGTATGACTTTTTTTGGCCGATTTTGACGCCATACTATACTATGACGTTTTTTATGACATTTTGAGGCCATACTAAAGTATGACTTTTTTTGGCCGATTTTGACGCCATACTATACTATGACGTTTTTTATGACTTTTTGAGGCCAGACTAAAGTATGACTTTTTTTGGCCGATTTTGACGCCATACTATACTATGACGTTTTTTATGACTTTTTGAGGCCATACTAAAGTATGACTTTTTTTGGCCGATTTTGACGCCATACTATACTATGATGTTTTTTATGACATTTTGAGGCCATACTAAAGTATGACTTTTTTTGGCCGATTTTGACGCCATACTATACTATGACGTTTTTTGGCACTTTTTGAGGCCATACTAAAGTATGACTTTTTTTGGCCGATTTTGACGCCATACTATACTATGACGTTTTTTTATGACATTTTGAGGCCATACTAAAGTATGACTTTTTTTGGCCGATTTTGACGCCATACTATACTATGACGTTTTTTGGCACTTTTTGAGGCCATACTAAAGTATGACTTTTTTTGCCCGATTTTGACGCCTTACTATACTATGACGTTTTTTATGACATTTTGAGGCCATACTAAAGTGTGACTTTTTTTGGCCGATTTTGACGCCATACTATACTATGACGTTTTTTGGCACTTTTTGAGGCCATACTAAAGTATGACTTTTTTTGGCCGATTTTGACGCCATACTATACTATGACGTTTTTTATAACTTTTTGAGGCCATACTAAAGTATGACTTTTTTTGGCCGATTTTGACGCCATACTATACTATGACGTTTTTTGGCACTTTTTGAGGCCATACTAAAGTATGACTTTTTTTGGCCGATTTTGACGGCATACTATACTATGACGTTTTTTATGACATTTTGAGGCCATACTAAAGTATGACTTTTTTTGGCCGATTTTGACGCCATACTATACTATGACGTTTTTTGGCACTTTTTGAGGCCATACTAAAGTATGACTTTTTTTGGCCGATTTTGACGCCATACTATACTATGACGTTTTTTGGCACTTTTTGAGGCCATACTAAAGTATGACTTTTTTTGGCCGATTTTGACGCCATACTATACTATGACGTTTTTTATGACATTTTGAGGCCATACTAAAGTATGACTTTTTTTGGCCGATTTTGACGCCATACTATACTATGACGTTTTTTGGCACTTTTTGAGGCCATACTAAAGTATGACTTTTTTTGGCCGATTTTGACGCCATACTATACTATGACGTTTTTTATGACATTTTGAGGCCATACTAAAGTATGACTTTTTTTGGCCGATTTTGACGCCTTACTATACTATGACGTTTTTTTGGCACTTTTTGAGGCCATACTAAAGTATGACTTTTTTTGGCCGATTTTGACGCCATACTATACTATGACGTTTTTTGGCACTTTTTGAGGCCATACTAAAGTATGACTTTTTTTGGCCGATTTTGACGGCATACTATACTATGACGTTTTTTATGACATTTTGAGGCCATACTAAAGTATGACTTTTTTTGGCCGATTTTGACGCCATACTATACTATGACGTTTTTTGGCACTTTTTGAGGCCATACTAAAGTATGACTTTTTTTGGCCGATTTTGACGCCATACTATACTATGACGTTTTTTGGCACTTTTTGAGGCCATACTAAAGTATGACTTTTTTTGGCCGATTTTGACGCCATACTATACTATGACGTTTTTTATGACATTTTGAGGCCATACTAAAGTATGACTTTTTTTGGCCGATTTTGACGCCTTACTATACTATGACGTTTTTTTGGCACTTTTTGAGGCCATACTAAAGTATGACTTTTTTTGGCCGATTTTGACGCCATACTATACTATGACGTTTTTTGGCACTTTTTGAGGCCATACTAAAGTATGACTTTTTTTGGCCGATTTTGACGGCATACTATACTATGACGTTTTTTATGACATTTTGAGGCCATACTAAAGTATGACTTTTTTTGGCCGATTTTGACGCCATACTATACTATGACGTTTTTTGGCACTTTTTGAGGCCATACTAAAGTATGACTTTTTTTGGCCGATTTTGACGCCATACTATACTATGACGTTTTTTATGACATTTTGAGGCCATACTAAAGTATGACTTTTTTTGGCCGATTTTGACGCCTTGCTATACTATGACGTTTTTTATGACATTTTGAGGCCATACTAAAGTATGACTTTTTTTGGCCGATTTTGACGCCATACTATACTATGACGTTTTTTATGACATTTTGAGGCCATACTAAAGTATGACTTTTTTTGGCCGATTTTGACGCCATACTATACTATGACGTTTTTTGGCACTTTTTGAGGCCATACTAAAGTATGACTTTTTTTGGCCGATTTTGACGCCATACTATACTATGACGTTTTTTATGACATTTTGAGGCCATACTAAAGTATGACTTTTTTTGGCCGATTTTGACGCCATACTATACTATGACGTTTTTTGGCACTTTTTGAGGCCATACTAAAGTATGGACTTTTTTTGGCCGATTTTGACGCCATACTATACTATGACGTTTTTTATGACATTTTGAGGCCATACTAAAGTATGACTTTTTTTGGCCGATTTTGACGCCATACTATACTATGACGTTTTTTATGACATTTTGAGGCCATACTAAAGTATGACTTTTTTTGGCCGATTTTGACGCCATACTATACTATGACGTTTTTTATGACATTTTGAGGCCATACTAAAGTATGACTTTTTTTGGCCGATTTTGACGCCATACTATACTATGACGTTTTTTGGCACTTTTTGAGGCCATACTAAAGTATGACTTTTTTTGGCCGATTTTGACGCCATACTATACTATGACGTTTTTTATGACATTTTGAGGCCATACTAAAGTATGACTTTTTTTGGCCGATTTTGACGCCATACTATACTATGACGTTTTTTATGACATTTTGAGGCCATACTAAAGTATGACTTTTTTTGGCCGATTTTGACGCCATACTATACTATGACGTTTTTTATGACATTTTGAGGCCATACTAAAGTATGACTTTTTTTGGCCGATTTTGACGCCATACTATACTATAACGTTTTTTATGACATTTTGGGGCCATACTAAAGTATGACTTTTTTTGGCCGATTTTGACGCCATACTATACTATGACGTTTTTAATGACATTTTGAGGCCATACTAAAGTATGACTTTTTTTGGCCGATTTTGACGCCATACTATACTATGACGTTTTTTATGACATTTTGAGGCCATACTAAAGTATGACTTTTTTTGGCCGATTTTGACGCCATACTATACTATAACGTTTTTTATGACATTTTGGGGCCATACTAAAGTATGACTTTTTTTGGCCGATTTTGACGCCATACTATACTATGACGTTTTTAATGACATTTTGAGGCCATACTAAAGTATGACTTTTTTTGGCCGATTTTGACGCCATACTATACTATGACGTTTTTTGGCACTTTTTGAGGCCATACTAAAGTATGACTTTTTTTGGCCGATTTTGACGCCATACTATACTATGACGTTTTTTGGCACTTTTTGAGGCCATACTAAAGTATGACTTTTTTTGGCCGATTTTGACGCCATACTATACTATGACGTTTTTTATGACATTTTGAGGCCATACTAAAGTATGACTTTTTTTGGCCGATTTTGACGCCATACTATACTATGACGTTTTTTGGCACTTTTTGAGGCCATACTAAAGTATGACTTTTTTTGGCCGATTTTGACGCCATACTATACTATGACGTTTTTTATGACATTTTGAGGCCATACTAAAGTATGACTTTTTTTGGCCGATTTTGACGCCATACTATACTATGACGTTTTTTGGCACTTTTTGAGGCCATACTAAAGTATGACTTTTTTTGGCCGATTTTGACGCCATACTATACTATGACGTTTTTTATGACATTTTGAGGCCATACTAAAGTATGACTTTTTTTGGCCGATTTTGACGCCTTACTATACTATGACGTTTTTTTGGCACTTTTTGAGGCCATACTAAAGTATGACTTTTTTTGGCCGATTTTGACGCCATACTATACTATGACGTTTTTTATGACATTTTGAGGCCATACTAAAGTATGACTTTTTTTGGCCGATTTTGACGCCATACTATACTATAACGTTTTTTATGACATTTTGGGGCCATACTAAAGTATGACTTTTTTTGGCCGATTTTGACGCCATACTATACTATGACGTTTTTAATGACATTTTGAGGCCATACTAAAGTATGACTTTTTTTGGCCGATTTTGACGCCATACTATACTATGACGTTTTTTATGACATTTTGAGGCCATACTAAAGTATGACTTTTTTTGGCCGATTTTGACGCCATACTATACTATAACGTTTTTTATGACATTTTGGGGCCATACTAAAGTATGACTTTTTTTGGCCGATTTTGACGCCATACTATACTATGACGTTTTTAATGACATTTTGAGGCCATACTAAAGTATGACTTTTTTTGGCCGATTTTGACGCCATACTATACTATGACGTTTTTTATGACTTTTTGAGGCCATACTAAAGTATGACTTTTTTTGGCCGATTTTGACGCCATACTATACTATGACGTTTTTTGGCACTTTTTGAGGCCATACTAAAGTATGACTTTTTTTGGCCGATTTTGACGCCATACTATACTATGACGTTTTTTATGACATTTTGAGGCCATACTAAAGTATGACTTTTTTTGGCCGATTTTGACGCCATACTATACTATGACGTTTTTTATGACTTTTTGAGGCCATACTAAAGTATGACTTTTTTTGGCCGATTTTGACGCCATACTATACTATGACGTTTTTTATGACTTTTTGAGGCCATACTAAAGTATGACTTTTTTTGGCCGATTTTGACGCCATACTATACTATGACGTTTTTTGGCACTTTTTGAGGCCATACTAAAGTATGACTTTTTTTGGCCGATTTTGACGCCATACTATACTATGATGTTTTTTATGACATTTTGAGGCCATACTAAAGTATGACTTTTTTTGGCCGATTTTGACGCCATACTATACTATGACGTTTTTTTGGCACTTTTTGAGGCCATACTAAAGTATGACTTTTTTTGGCCGATTTTGACGCCATACTATACTATGACGTTTTTTTATGACATTTTGAGGCCATACTAAAGTATGACTTTTTTTGGCCGATTTTGACGCCATACTATACTATGACGTTTTTTGGCACTTTTTGAGGCCATACTAAAGTATGACTTTTTTTGGCCGATTTTGACGCCTTACTATACTATGACGTTTTTTATGACATTTTGAGGCCATACTAAAGTGTGACTTTTTTTGGCCGATTTTGACGCCATACTATACTATGACGTTTTTTATGACATTTTGAGGCCATACTAAAGTATGACTTTTTTTGGCCGATTTTGACGCCATACTATACTATAACGTTTTTTATGACATTTTGGGGCCATACTAAAGTATGACTTTTTTTGGCCGATTTTGACGCCATACTATACTATGACGTTTTTAATGACATTTTGAGGCCATACTAAAGTATGACTTTTTTTGGCCGATTTTGACGCCATACTATACTATGACGTTTTTTATGACATTTTGAGGCCATACTAAAGTATGACTTTTTTTGGCCGATTTTGACGCCATACTATACTATAACGTTTTTTATGACATTTTGGGGCCATACTAAAGTATGACTTTTTTTGGCCGATTTTGACGCCATACTATACTATGACGTTTTTAATGACATTTTGAGGCCATACTAAAGTATGACTTTTTTTGGCCGATTTTGACGCCATACTATACTATGACGTTTTTTATGACTTTTTGAGGCCATACTAAAGTATGACTTTTTTTGGCCGATTTTGACGCCATACTATACTATGACGTTTTTTGGCACTTTTTGAGGCCATACTAAAGTATGACTTTTTTTGGCCGATTTTGACGCCATACTATACTATGACGTTTTTTATGACATTTTGAGGCCATACTAAAGTATGACTTTTTTTGGCCGATTTTGACGCCATACTATACTATGACGTTTTTTATGACTTTTTGAGGCCAGACTAAAGTATGACTTTTTTTGGCCGATTTTGACGCCATACTATACTATGACGTTTTTTATGACTTTTTGAGGCCATACTAAAGTATGACTTTTTTTGGCCGATTTTGACGCCATACTATACTATGATGTTTTTTATGACATTTTGAGGCCATACTAAAGTATGACTTTTTTTGGCCGATTTTGACGCCATACTATACTATGACGTTTTTTGGCACTTTTTGAGGCCATACTAAAGTATGACTTTTTTTGGCCGATTTTGACGCCATACTATACTATGACGTTTTTTTATGACATTTTGAGGCCATACTAAAGTATGACTTTTTTTGGCCGATTTTGACGCCATACTATACTATGACGTTTTTTGGCACTTTTTGAGGCCATACTAAAGTATGACTTTTTTTGCCCGATTTTGACGCCTTACTATACTATGACGTTTTTTATGACATTTTGAGGCCATACTAAAGTGTGACTTTTTTTGGCCGATTTTGACGCCATACTATACTATGACGTTTTTTGGCACTTTTTGAGGCCATACTAAAGTATGACTTTTTTTGGCCGATTTTGACGCCATACTATACTATGACGTTTTTTATAACTTTTTGAGGCCATACTAAAGTATGACTTTTTTTGGCCGATTTTGACGCCATACTATACTATGACGTTTTTTGGCACTTTTTGAGGCCATACTAAAGTATGACTTTTTTTGGCCGATTTTGACGCCATACTATACTATGACGTTTTTTGGCACTTTTTGAGGCCATACTAAAGTATGACTTTTTTTGGCCGATTTTGACGGCATACTATACTATGACGTTTTTTATGACATTTTGAGGCCATACTAAAGTATGACTTTTTTTGGCCGATTTTGACGCCATACTATACTATGACGTTTTTTGGCACTTTTTGAGGCCATACTAAAGTATGACTTTTTTTGGCCGATTTTGACGCCATACTATACTATGACGTTTTTTGGCACTTTTTGAGGCCATACTAAAGTATGACTTTTTTTGGCCGATTTTGACGCCATACTATACTATGACGTTTTTTATGACATTTTGAGGCCATACTAAAGTATGACTTTTTTTGGCCGATTTTGACGCCATACTATACTATGACGTTTTTTGGCACTTTTTGAGGCCATACTAAAGTATGACTTTTTTTGGCCGATTTTGACGCCATACTATACTATGACGTTTTTTATGACATTTTGAGGCCATACTAAAGTATGACTTTTTTTGGCCGATTTTGACGCCTTACTATACTATGACGTTTTTTTGGCACTTTTTGAGGCCATACTAAAGTATGACTTTTTTTGGCCGATTTTGACGCCATACTATACTATGACGTTTTTTGGCACTTTTTGAGGCCATACTAAAGTATGACTTTTTTTGGCCGATTTTGACGGCATACTATACTATGACGTTTTTTATGACATTTTGAGGCCATACTAAAGTATGACTTTTTTTGGCCGATTTTGACGCCATACTATACTATGACGTTTTTTGGCACTTTTTGAGGCCATACTAAAGTATGACTTTTTTTGGCCGATTTTGACGCCATACTATACTATGACGTTTTTTGGCACTTTTTGAGGCCATACTAAAGTATGACTTTTTTTGGCCGATTTTGACGCCATACTATACTATGACGTTTTTTATGACATTTTGAGGCCATACTAAAGTATGACTTTTTTTGGCCGATTTTGACGCCTTGCTATACTATGACGTTTTTTATGACATTTTGAGGCCATACTAAAGTATGACTTTTTTTGGCCGATTTTGACGCCATACTATACTATGACGTTTTTTATGACATTTTGAGGCCATACTAAAGTATGACTTTTTTTGGCCGATTTTGACGCCATACTATACTATGACGTTTTTTGGCACTTTTTGAGGCCATACTAAAGTATGACTTTTTTTGGCCGATTTTGACGCCATACTATACTATGACGTTTTTTATGACATTTTGAGGCCATACTAAAGTATGACTTTTTTTGGCCGATTTTGACGCCATACTATACTATGACGTTTTTTGGCACTTTTTGAGGCCATACTAAAGTATGGACTTTTTTTGGCCGATTTTGACGCCATACTATACTATGACGTTTTTTATGACATTTTGAGGCCATACTAAAGTATGACTTTTTTTGGCCGATTTTGACGCCATACTATACTATGACGTTTTTTATGACATTTTGAGGCCATACTAAAGTATGACTTTTTTTGGCCGATTTTGACGCCATACTATACTATGACGTTTTTTATGACATTTTGAGGCCATACTAAAGTATGACTTTTTTTGGCCGATTTTGACGCCATACTATACTATGACGTTTTTTGGCACTTTTTGAGGCCATACTAAAGTATGACTTTTTTTGGCCGATTTTGACGCCATACTATACTATGACGTTTTTTATGACATTTTGAGGCCATACTAAAGTATGACTTTTTTTGGCCGATTTTGACGCCATACTATACTATGACGTTTTTTATGACATTTTGAGGCCATACTAAAGTATGACTTTTTTTGGCCGATTTTGACGCCTTACTATACTATGACGTTTTTTGGCACTTTTTGAGGCCATACTAAAGTATGACTTTTTTTGGCCGATTTTGACGCCATACTATACTATGACGTTTTTTATGACATTTTGAGGCCATACTAAAGTATGACTTTTTTTGGCCGATTTTGACGCCATACTATACTATGACGTTTTTTATGACATTTTGGGGCCATACTAAAGTATGACTTTTTTTGGCCGATTTTGACGCCTTACTATACTATGACGTTTTTTGGCACTTTTTGAGGCCATACTAAAGTATGACTTTTTTTGGCCGATTTTGACGCCATACTATACTATGACGTTTTTTATGACATTTTGAGGCCATACTAAAGTATGACTTTTTTTGGCCGATTTTGACGCCATACTATACTATGACGTTTTTAATGACATTTTGAGGCCATACTAAAGTATGACTTTTTTTGGCCGATTTTGACGCCATACTATACTATGACGTTTTTTATGACTTTTTGAGGCCATACTAAAGTATGACTTTTTTTGGCCGATTTTGACGCCATACTATACTATGACGTTTTTTGGCACTTTTTGAGGCCATACTAAAGTATGACTTTTTTTGGCCGATTTTGACGCCATACTATACTATGACGTTTTTTATGACATTTTGAGGCCATACTAAAGTATGACTTTTTTTGGCCGATTTTGACGCCATACTATACTATGACGTTTTTTATGACATTTTGAGGCCATACTAAAGTATGACTTTTTTTGGCCGATTTTGACGCCATACTATACTATGACGTTTTTTATGACATTTTGAGGCCATACTAAAGTATGACTTTTTTTGGCCGATTTTGACGCCATACTATACTATAACGTTTTTTATGACATTTTGGGGCCATACTAAAGTATGACTTTTTTTGGCCGATTTTGACGCCATACTATACTATGACGTTTTTAATGACATTTTGAGGCCATACTAAAGTATGACTTTTTTTGGCCGATTTTGACGCCATACTATACTATGACGTTTTTTATGACATTTTGAGGCCATACTAAAGTATGACTTTTTTTGGCCGATTTTGACGCCATACTATACTATAACGTTTTTTATGACATTTTGGGGCCATACTAAAGTATGACTTTTTTTGGCCGATTTTGACGCCATACTATACTATGACGTTTTTAATGACATTTTGAGGCCATACTAAAGTATGACTTTTTTTGGCCGATTTTGACGCCATACTATACTATGACGTTTTTTGGCACTTTTTGAGGCCATACTAAAGTATGACTTTTTTTGGCCGATTTTGACGCCATACTATACTATGACGTTTTTTGGCACTTTTTGAGGCCATACTAAAGTATGACTTTTTTTGGCCGATTTTGACGCCATACTATACTATGACGTTTTTTATGACATTTTGAGGCCATACTAAAGTATGACTTTTTTTGGCCGATTTTGACGCCATACTATACTATGACGTTTTTTGGCACTTTTTGAGGCCATACTAAAGTATGACTTTTTTTGGCCGATTTTGACGCCATACTATACTATGACGTTTTTTATGACATTTTGAGGCCATACTAAAGTATGACTTTTTTTGGCCGATTTTGACGCCATACTATACTATGACGTTTTTTGGCACTTTTTGAGGCCATACTAAAGTATGACTTTTTTTGTCCGATTTTGACGCCATACTAAACTATGACATTTTTTATGACATTTTGAGGCCATACTAAAGTATGACTTTTTTTGGCCGATTTTGACGCCATACTATACTATGACGTTTTTTATGACATTTTGAGGCCATACTAAAGTATGACTTTTTTTGGCCGATTTTGACGCCATACTATACTATGACGTTTTTTGGCACTTTTTGAGGCCATACTAAAGTATGACTTTTTTTGGCCGATTTTGACGCCATACTATACTATGACGTTTTTTGGCACTTTTTGAGGCCATACTAAAGTATGACTTTTTTTGGCCGATTTTGACGCCATACTATACTATGACGTTTTTTATGACATTTTGAGGCCATACTAAAGTATGACTTTTTTTGGCCGATTTTGACGCCATACTATACTATGACGTTTTTTGGCACTTTTTGAGGCCATACTAAAGTATGACTTTTTTTGGCCGATTTTGACGCCATACTATACTATGACGTTTTTTATGACATTTTGAGGCCATACTAAAGTATGACTTTTTTTGGCCGATTTTGACGCCTTACTATACTATGACGTTTTTTGGCACTTTTTGAGGCCATACTAAAGTATGACTTTTTTTGGCCGATTTTGACGCCATACTATACTATGACGTTTTTTATGACATTTTGAGGCCATACTAAAGTATGACTTTTTTTGGCCGATTTTGACGCCATACTATACTATAACGTTTTTTATGACATTTTGGGGCCATACTAAAGTATGACTTTTTTTGGCCGATTTTGACGCCATACTATACTATGACGTTTTTAATGACATTTTGAGGCCATACTAAAGTATGACTTTTTTTGGCCGATTTTGACGCCATACTATACTATGACGTTTTTTGGCACTTTTTGAGGCCATACTAAAGTATGACTTTTTTTGGCCGATTTTGACGCCATACTATACTATGACGTTTTTTGGCACTTTTTGAGGCCATACTAAAGTATGACTTTTTTTGGCCGATTTTGACGCCATACTATACTATGACGTTTTTTATGACTTTTTGAGGCCATACTAAAGTATGACTTTTTTTGGCCGATTTTGACGCCATACTATACTATGACGTTTTTTGGCACTTTTTGAGGCCATACTAAAGTATGACTTTTTTTGGCCGATTTTGACGCCATACTATACTATGACGTTTTTTATGACATTTTGAGGCCATACTAAAGTATGACTTTTTTTGGCCGATTTTGACGCCATACTATACTATGACGTTTTTTATGACATTTTGAGGCCATACTAAAGTATGACTTTTTTTGGCCGATTTTGACGCCATACTAAACTATGACATTTTTTATGACATTTTGAGGCCATACTAAAGTATGACTTTTTTTGGCCGATTTTGACGCCATACTATACTATGACGTTTTTTATGACATTTTGAGGCCATACTAAAGTATGACTTTTTTTGGCCGATTTTGACGCCATACTATACTATAACGTTTTTTATGACATTTTGGGGCCATACTAAAGTATGACTTTTTTTGGCCGATTTTGACGCCATACTATACTATGACGTTTTTAATGACATTTTGAGGCCATACTAAAGTATGACTTTTTTTGGCCGATTTTGACGCCATACTATACTATGACGTTTTTTATGACATTTTGAGGCCATACTAAAGTATGACTTTTTTTGGCCGATTTTGACGCCATACTATACTATAACGTTTTTTATGACATTTTGGGGCCATACTAAAGTATGACTTTTTTTGGCCGATTTTGACGCCATACTATACTATGACGTTTTTAATGACATTTTGAGGCCATACTAAAGTATGACTTTTTTTGGCCGATTTTGACGCCATACTATACTATGACGTTTTTTATGACTTTTTGAGGCCATACTAAAGTATGACTTTTTTTGGCCGATTTTGACGCCATACTATACTATGACGTTTTTTGGCACTTTTTGAGGCCATACTAAAGTATGACTTTTTTTGGCCGATTTTGACGCCATACTATACTATGACGTTTTTTATGACATTTTGAGGCCATACTAAAGTATGACTTTTTTTGGCCGATTTTGACGCCATACTATACTATGACGTTTTTTATGACTTTTTGAGGCCATACTAAAGTATGACTTTTTTTGGCCGATTTTGACGCCATACTATACTATGACGTTTTTTGGCACTTTTTGAGGCCATACTAAAGTATGACTTTTTTTGGCCGATTTTGACGCCATACTATACTATGACGTTTTTTATGACATTTTGAGGCCATACTAAAGTATGACTTTTTTTGGCCGATTTTGACGCCATACTATACTATGACGTTTTTTATGACTTTTTGAGGCCAGACTAAAGTATGACTTTTTTTGGCCGATTTTGACGCCATACTATACTATGACGTTTTTTATGACTTTTTGAGGCCATACTAAAGTATGACTTTTTTTGGCCGATTTTGACGCCATACTATACTATGATGTTTTTTATGACATTTTGAGGCCATACTAAAGTATGACTTTTTTTGGCCGATTTTGACGCCATACTATACTATGACGTTTTTTGGCACTTTTTGAGGCCATACTAAAGTATGACTTTTTTTGGCCGATTTTGACGCCATACTATACTATGACGTTTTTTTATGACATTTTGAGGCCATACTAAAGTATGACTTTTTTTGGCCGATTTTGACGCCATACTATACTATGACGTTTTTTGGCACTTTTTGAGGCCATACTAAAGTATGACTTTTTTTGCCCGATTTTGACGCCTTACTATACTATGACGTTTTTTATGACATTTTGAGGCCATACTAAAGTGTGACTTTTTTTGGCCGATTTTGACGCCATACTATACTATGACGTTTTTTATGACATTTTGAGGCCATACTAAAGTGTGACTTTTTTTGGCCGATTTTGACGCCATACTATACTATGACGTTTTTTGGCACTTTTTGAGGCCATACTAAAGTATGACTTTTTTTGGCCGATTTTGACGCCATACTATACTATGACGTTTTTTATGACATTTTGAGGCCATACTAAAGTACGACTTTTTTTGGCCGATTTTGACGCCATACTATACTATGACGTTTTTTATGACATTTTGAGGCCATACTAAAGTATGACTTTTTTTGGCCGATTTTGACGCCATACTATACTATGACGTTTTTTGGCACTTTTTGAGGCCATACTAAAGTATGACTTTTTTTGGCCGATTTTGACGCCATACTATACTATGACGTTTTTTATGACATTTTGAGGCCATACTAAAGTATGACTTTTTTTGGCCGATTTTGACGCCATACTATACTATGACGTTTTTTGGCACTTTTTGAGGCCATACTAAAGTATGACTTTTTTTGGCCGATTTTGACGCCATACTATACTATGACGTTTTTTGGCACTTTTTGAGGCCATACTAAAGTATGACTTTTTTTGGCCGATTTTGACGCCATACTAAACTATGACATTTTTAATGACATTTTGAGGCCATACTAAAGTATGACTTTTTTTGGCCGATTTTGACGCCATACTATACTATGACGTTTTTTATGACATTTTGAGGCCATACTAAAGTATGACTTTTTTTGGCCGATTTTGACGCCATACTATACTATAACGTTTTTTATGACATTTTGGGGCCATACTAAAGTATGACTTTTTTTGCCCGATTTTGACGCCATACTATACTATGACGTTTTTTATGACATTTTGAGGCCAGACTAAAGTATGACTTTTTTTGGCCGATTTTGACGCCATACTATACTATGACGTTTTTTATGACTTTTTGAGGCCATACTAAAGTATGACTTTTTTTGGCCGATTTTGACGCCATACTATACTATGACGTTTTTTATGACATTTTGAGGCCATACTAAAGTATGACTTTTTTTGGCCGATTTTGACGGCATACTATACTATGACGTTTTTTATGACATTTTGAGGCCATACTAAAGTATGACTTTTTTTGGCCGATTTTGACGCCATACTATACTATGACGTTTTTTGGCACTTTTTGAGGCCATACTAAAGTATGACTTTTTTTGGCCGATTTTGACGCCATACTATACTATGACGTTTTTTATGACATTTTGAGGCCATACTAAAGTATGACTTTTTTTGGCCGATTTTGACGCCATACTATACTATGACGTTTTTTATGACATTTTGAGGCCATACTAAAGTATGACTTTTTTTGGCCGATTTTGACGCCATACTATACTATAACGTTTTTTATGACATTTTGGGGCCATACTAAAGTATGACTTTTTTTGCCCGATTTTGACGCCATACTATACTATGACGTTTTTAATGACATTTTGAGGCCATACTAAAGTATGACTTTTTTTGGCCGATTTTGACGCCATACTATACTATGACGTTTTTTATGACATTTTGAGGCCATACTAAAGTATGACTTTTTTTGGCCGATTTTGACGCCATACTATACTATAACGTTTTTTATGACATTTTGGGGCCATACTAAAGTATGACTTTTTTTGGCCGATTTTGACGCCATACTATACTATGACGTTTTTAATGACATTTTGAGGCCATACTAAAGTATGACTTTTTTTGGCCGATTTTGACGCCATACTATACTATGACGTTTTTTATGACTTTTTGAGGCCATACTAAAGTATGACTTTTTTTGGCCGATTTTGACGGCATACTATACTATGACGTTTTTTATGACTTTTTGAGGCCATACTAAAGTATGACTTTTTTTTGGCCGATTTTGACGGCATACTATACTATGACGTTTTTTTATGACATTTTGAGGCCATACTAAAGTATGACTTTTTTTGGCCGATTTTGACGGTATACTATACTATGACGTTTTTTTATGACATTTTGAGGCCATACTAAAGTATGACTTTTTTTGGCCGATTTTGACGCCATACTATACTATGACGTTTTTTATGACTTTTTGAGGCCATACTAAAGTATGACTTTTTTTGGCCGATTTTGACGCCATACTATACTATGACGTTTTTTGGCACTTTTTGAGGCCATACTAAAGTATGACTTTTTTTGGCCGATTTTGACGCCATACTATACTATGACGTTTTTTTATGACATTTTGAGGCCATACTAAAGTATGACTTTTTTTGGCCGATTTTGACGCCATACTATACTATGACGTTTTTTGGCACTTTTTGAGGCCATACTAAAGTATGACTTTTTTTGGCCGATTTTGACGCCATACTATACTATGACGTTTTTTATGACTTTTTGAGGCCATACTAAAGTATGACTTTTTTTGGCCGATTTTGACGCCATACTATACTATGACGTTTTTTGGCACTTTTTGAGGCCATACTAAAGTATGACTTTTTTTGGCCGATTTTGACGCCATACTATACTATGACGTTTTTTATGACATTTTGAGGCCATACTAAAGTATGACTTTTTTTGGCCGATTTTGACGCCATACTATACTATGACGTTTTTTATGACATTTTGAGGCCATACTAAAGTATGACTTTTTTTGGCCGATTTTGACGCCATACTATACTATGACGTTTTTTGGCACTTTTTGAGGCCATACTAAAGTATGACTTTTTTTGGCCGATTTTGACGCCATACTATACTATGACGTTTTTTATGACATTTTGAGGCCATACTAAAGTATGACTTTTTTTGGCCGATTTTGACGCCTTACTATACTATGACGTTTTTTGGCACTTTTTGAGGCCATACTAAAGTATGACTTTTTTTGGCCGATTTTGACACCATACTATACTATGATGTTTTTTATGACATTTTGAGGCCATACTAAAGTATGACTTTTTTTGGCCGATTTTGACGCCATACTATACTATGACGTTTTTTATGACTTTTTGAGGCCATACTAAAGTATGACTTTTTTTGGCCGATTTTGACGCCATACTATACTATGACGTTTTTTATGACATTTTGAGGCCATACTAAAGTATGACTTTTTTTGGCCGATTTTGACGCCATACTATACTATGACGTTTTTTGGCACTTTTTGAGGCCATACTAAAGTATGACTTTTTTTGGCCGATTTTGACGCCATACTATACTATGACATTTTTTATGACATTTTGAGGCCATACTAAAGTATGACTTTTTTTGGCCGATTTTGACGCCATACTATACTATGACGTTTTTTGGCACTTTTTGAGGCCATACTAAAGTATGACTTTTTTTGGCCGATTTTGACGCCATACTATACTATGACGTTTTTTATGACATTTTGAGGCCATACTAAAGTATGACTTTTTTTGGCCGATTTTGACGCCATACTATACTATGACGTTTTTTATGACATTTTGAGGCCATACTAAAGTATGACTTTTTTTGGCCGATTTTGACGCCATACTATACTATGACGTTTTTTATGACATTTTGAGGCCATACTAAAGTATGACTTTTTTTGGCCGATTTTGACGCCATACTATACTATGACGTTTTTAATGACATTTTGAGGCCATACTAAAGTATGACTTTTTTTGGCCGATTTTGACGCCATACTATACTATGACGTTTTTTATGACTTTTTGAGGCCATACTAAAGTATGACTTTTTTTGGCCGATTTTGACGGCATACTATACTATGACGTTTTTTATGACTTTTTGAGGCCATACTAAAGTATGACTTTTTTTTGGCCGATTTTGACGGCATACTATACTATGACGTTTTTTTATGACATTTTGAGGCCATACTAAAGTATGACTTTTTTTGGCCGATTTTGACGGTATACTATACTATGACGTTTTTTTATGACATTTTGAGGCCATACTAAAGTATGACTTTTTTTGGCCGATTTTGACGCCATACTATACTATGACGTTTTTTATGACTTTTTGAGGCCATACTAAAGTATGACTTTTTTTGGCCGATTTTGACGCCATACTATACTATGACGTTTTTTGGCACTTTTTGAGGCCATACTAAAGTATGACTTTTTTTGGCCGATTTTGACGCCATACTATACTATGACGTTTTTTTATGACATTTTGAGGCCATACTAAAGTATGACTTTTTTTGGCCGATTTTGACGCCATACTATACTATGACGTTTTTTGGCACTTTTTGAGGCCATACTAAAGTATGACTTTTTTTGGCCGATTTTGACGCCATACTATACTATGACGTTTTTTATGACTTTTTGAGGCCATACTAAAGTATGACTTTTTTTGGCCGATTTTGACGCCATACTATACTATGACGTTTTTTGGCACTTTTTGAGGCCATACTAAAGTATGACTTTTTTTGGCCGATTTTGACGCCATACTATACTATGACGTTTTTTATGACATTTTGAGGCCATACTAAAGTATGACTTTTTTTGGCCGATTTTGACGCCATACTATACTATGACGTTTTTTATGACATTTTGAGGCCATACTAAAGTATGACTTTTTTTGGCCGATTTTGACGCCATACTATACTATGACGTTTTTTGGCACTTTTTGAGGCCATACTAAAGTATGACTTTTTTTGGCCGATTTTGACGCCATACTATACTATGACGTTTTTTATGACATTTTGAGGCCATACTAAAGTATGACTTTTTTTGGCCGATTTTGACGCCTTACTATACTATGACGTTTTTTGGCACTTTTTGAGGCCATACTAAAGTATGACTTTTTTTGGCCGATTTTGACACCATACTATACTATGATGTTTTTTATGACATTTTGAGGCCATACTAAAGTATGACTTTTTTTGGCCGATTTTGACGCCATACTATACTATGACGTTTTTTATGACTTTTTGAGGCCATACTAAAGTATGACTTTTTTTGGCCGATTTTGACGCCATACTATACTATGACGTTTTTTATGACATTTTGAGGCCATACTAAAGTATGACTTTTTTTGGCCGATTTTGACGCCATACTATACTATGACGTTTTTTGGCACTTTTTGAGGCCATACTAAAGTATGACTTTTTTTGGCCGATTTTGACGCCATACTATACTATGACATTTTTTATGACATTTTGAGGCCATACTAAAGTATGACTTTTTTTGGCCGATTTTGACGCCATACTATACTATGACGTTTTTTGGCACTTTTTGAGGCCATACTAAAGTATGACTTTTTTTGGCCGATTTTGACGCCATACTATACTATGACGTTTTTTATGACATTTTGAGGCCATACTAAAGTATGACTTTTTTTGGCCGATTTTGACGCCATACTATACTATGACGTTTTTTATGACATTTTGAGGCCATACTAAAGTATGACTTTTTTTGGCCGATTTTGACGCCATACTATACTATGACGTTTTTTATGACATTTTGAGGCCATACTAAAGTATGACTTTTTTTGGCCGATTTTGACGCCATACTATACTATGACGTTTTTTATGACATTTTGAGGGCATACTAAATTATGACTTTTTTTGGCCGATTTTGACGCCATACTATACTATGACGTTTTTTATGACATTTTGAGGCCATACTAAAGTATGACTTTTTTTGGCCGATTTTGACGCCATACTATACTATGACGTTTTTTGGCACTTTTTGAGGCCATACTAAAGTATGACTTTTTTTGGCCGATTTTGACGCCATACTATACTATGACGTTTTTTATGACATTTTGAGGCCATACTAAAGTATGACTTTTTTTGGCCGATTTTGACGCCATACTATACTATGACGTTTTTTGGCACTTTTTGAGGCCATACTAAAGTATGACTTTTTTTGGCCGATTTTGACGCCATACTATACTATGACGTTTTTTGGCACTTTTTGAGGCCATACTAAAGTATGACTTTTTTTGGCCGATTTTGACGCCATACTATACTATGACGTTTTTTATGACATTTTGAGGCCAAACTAAAGTATGACTTTTTTTGGCCGATTTTGACGCCATACTATACTATGACGTTTTTTATGACATTTTGAGGGCATACTAAATTATGACTTTTTTTGGCCGATTTTGACGCCATACTATACTATGACGTTTTTTATGACATTTTGAGGCCATACTAAAGTATGACTTTTTTTGGCCGATTTTGACGCCATACTATACTATGACGTTTTTTGGCACTTTTTGAGGCCATACTAAAGTATGACTTTTTTTGGCCGATTTTGACGCCATACTATACTATGACGTTTTTTATGACATTTTGAGGCCATACTAAAGTATGACTTTTTTTGGCCGATTTTGACGCCATACTATACTATGACATTTTTTATGACATTTTGAGGCCATACTAAAGTATGACTTTTTTTGGCCGATTTTGACGCCATACTATACTATGACGTTTTTTGGCACTTTTTGAGGCCATACTAAAGTATGACTTTTTTTGGCCGATTTTGACGCCATACTATACTATGACGTTTTTTATGACATTTTGAGGCCATACTAAAGTATGACTTTTTTTGGCCGATTTTGACGCCATACTATACTATGACGTTTTTTATGACATTTTGAGGCCATACTAAAGTATGACTTTTTTTGGCCGATTTTGACGCCATACTATACTATGACGTTTTTTATGACATTTTGAGGCCATACTAAAGTATGACTTTTTTTGGCCGATTTTGACGCCATACTATACTATGACGTTTTTTATGACATTTTGAGGGCATACTAAATTATGACTTTTTTTGGCCGATTTTGACGCCATACTATACTATGACGTTTTTTATGACATTTTGAGGCCATACTAAAGTATGACTTTTTTTGGCCGATTTTGACGCCATACTATACTATGACGTTTTTTGGCACTTTTTGAGGCCATACTAAAGTATGACTTTTTTTGGCCGATTTTGACGCCATACTATACTATGACGTTTTTTATGACATTTTGAGGCCATACTAAAGTATGACTTTTTTTGGCCGATTTTGACGCCATACTATACTATGACGTTTTTTGGCACTTTTTGAGGCCATACTAAAGTATGACTTTTTTTGGCCGATTTTGACGCCATACTATACTATGACGTTTTTTGGCACTTTTTGAGGCCATACTAAAGTATGACTTTTTTTGGCCGATTTTGACGCCATACTATACTATGACGTTTTTTATGACATTTTGAGGCCATACTAAAGTATGACTTTTTTTGGCCGATTTTGACGCCATACTATACTATGACGTTTTTTATGACATTTTGAGGGCATACTAAATTATGACTTTTTTTGGCCGATTTTGACGCCATACTATACTATGACGTTTTTTATGACATTTTGAGGCCATACTAAAGTATGACTTTTTTTGGCCGATTTTGACGCCATACTATACTATGACGTTTTTTGGCACTTTTTGAGGCCATACTAAAGTATGACTTTTTTTGGCCGATTTTGACGCCATACTATACTATGACGTTTTTTATGACATTTTGAGGCCATACTAAAGTATGACTTTTTTTGGCCGATTTTGACGCCATACTACACTATGACGTTTTTTATGACATTTTGAGGCCATACTAAAGTATGACTTTTTTTGGCCCATTTTGACGCCATACTATACTATGACGTTTTTTGGCACTTTTTGAGGCCATACTAAAGTATGACTTTTTTTGGCCGATTTTGACGCCATACTATACTATGACGTTTTGTATGACATTTTGAGGCCATACTAAAGTATGACTTTTTTTGGCCCATTTTGACACCATACTATACTGTGACGTTTTTTGGCACTTTTTGAGGCCATACTAAAGTATGGCTTTTTTTGGCCGATTTTGACGTTTTTTGGCACTTTTTGAGGCCATACTAAAGTATGACTTTTTTTGGCCGATTTTGACGCCATACTATACTATGACTTTTTTTATGATTTTTTGAGACCATACTAAAGTATGACTTTTTTTGGAATATTTTGATGCCTTATGGTCATATGACGTTTTTTATGACATTTTGAGGTCTTACTAAAATATGACTTTTTTTGGCATATTTTGACGCCTTACGGGCGTATGACGTTTTCTATGACATTGAAAGGTCTTACTAAAGTATGACTTTTTTTGGCATATTTTTACGCCTTACTATACTATGACGTTTTTTATGACATTTTGAAGTCTTACTAAAATATAACTTTTTTTGGCATATTTTGACGCCTTACTATAGTATGACTTTTTTATGACATTTTGAGGCCATACTAAAGTATGACTTTTTCTGGAGCCAGCCCCCAGCGGCAGCTGGGAAACGCGAATGCGGAAGTGACCCTCACTGCTGAAACCTACAACTCTTGCCTTGGTTACGTTCCACTCTGTGCCACCTGCGGCTGCGAGGACACGCTGCTGCGGTACACTGATACTGCATTTTATAGGGTAAAAAAAATGTTCCGACCACCGGCCGGGAACAGACCGGCCGTTCGGGGAACCTCCCGAACCTCCTGATGGCCAGCCCGCCCCTGATCCCATCTTAATGTCAAGCTATCACCCATTATCATTAATTAATACTGATCTTAAAATCATTACCAAAGCTCTAGCAATCAGGCTCGAGACTGTGATTTCATCAATAATCCATTATGACCAAAGTGGTTTCATCAAAGGAAGACATTCATCAAATAATAAGCACAGATTATTCGGTCCCATCAGTCACACATCCCTAAATAAGGAACCAAACATCATACACTCTTTAGATGCAGAGAAGACATTTGATAAGGTCAATTGGAAATTTCTATTTAGCACATTACAGAAATTTGGCTTTAGAGAATCCTTTCCCTGACTGGATAAGGGGTTTCTACACATCACCAACGCCCACAGTCTTCACTAATGTTATATCTTCAAAAACTTTCCCACGAAAGCAGCACACGAGCAGAAGACAGAGGCCCACATTAGCCAGCCATTAGCTGCAGCCATCCAACAAAACCCCAGCATTACAGGAATACCAACATGTGTGTTACATCCTAGCTTTAGTCTTTACACAGAAGATGTTCTATTATTTTTTAAGAAACCCACTTGCATCTCTAAGCAACACTATACCACCTCTTAGCTGGAATAAATCCATACTATTCCTCCTACGGGTGGAGAATTGAAATACAGCAACTTCCCATCAGTATATGCACGGGTTACTTCAGCTATCTAGACATCATTTCACCAAGCTCTCACTACACTACACTACTTCAGACAACCTGAAACTTTCCTTGTGTTGTCCAGTTAATGTGCTATCTTTTGTCTTCTCTAAAAAAAAAAACATATTGCCTGGTATATTGTGCCAACATCATCAGAGTGGGGACAGTCTCGGTGAGTGGGTGAGTGGGGGAAGCCACTGTCCATCCAAATGTCTGTGTATGTCCCTGTGTACCGCTGTAGCTCCTGAAGCTTGAGATGGGAAATCAGATTTGATTTTTAAGACTTGAGGGAAGACTGTGCTCTGATATGACGGCTCGTGTTGAAAAATGGAAGTCTAAAGCCTACTCCTTTGCTGGGTCTTTTTTTCTGCTGAGGTGCACCGACTGACCAATGAATTGCTAAGATCAACATGCCCGTGGGCCTTCAGATGGGTGCAAGTGCGTTTGCTGTTTAAACAACATGGGTGCTGAACGGCAAAATGACAAATGACCCCATCTGAAACTAGCAAAGAGGTGAATAATGATCAGTGTCCCATTCTAATCATTAAATAAACAATTAACAAACAAACTGGGATTATCCTTGAAGTCCTCATTTCTGACATATATAAAAATACACAAATGAGGATTCACACACACACACACAGTACATATACTTGACGGAGGCGTGATCTGGCACCAGCTCAGGTGAGAGCATTTAGAAACTCCTGGGTGGACCATCTGTTGGTCTTATTCAACAGTGAGATAGCAGAGAAATAATCCTATTCATATTCATCAGACAAAACCTCCCAATACCATATCGACGTCTGTTTCTCTCTTGCTCACCTGAGCATAGTGGTGTACAAGACAAAAACAGGTTAGTCTGCAGACGGGGAAACTGTTCATCTACTGGGCTGCATTGTTAAAAATAACACGACTGAGAGAAAGCAGAGAACATGCTGGGAAAAGAAGGGAAGAGAAAAGGATCAGCAGAGTGAAGGAAGCATTATCTAAGGTTGTGTTGAATATGAATGTGATTGCTGGATTCTCCATTTCTCTCAGGGTAGGGACTGTAAATTAGAACTGAGTAAGACACTTTGGGGGGGGGGGGCAAAGTAAAACAGCATGTAGGCCCTCGACTGCACACCACCGGCATATCCAATAGAGCTGTTCGCCCACACCATCAAAGTAGTGGGCTCACGCTAAGCCAGAGAATAAAGAGGTGGACATACTGAAAAGGAACAAAATGGCTGCTTTGTTCATGGGATCTAATCCAGAGTGATAGCTTTTCATTGACAACCACAGTGTCAGGGAAACTGCATCATATGCTCCTGCAGCACATGCTACTGTTAAAATGGCACTGCAATGATTTCACATAAAATTTAGTTTACTCATCACACATACTAATCACAGCTGCAGTGGTATGCAGCATTTTTGAAGGCTGACTCATACCGAGGCCTAAAAGTCAAGATACCTCAGCCTCTGATGCCTCAGCTGTAAATCACTGGAATACCCTATTAAAGTCATAGCAGGTAGTGTAATAGCAGTGAAAGAGTATCCTTTAAGGCTTTGAATGGTCTCAGTACCAGTAATTGGGCCATCTCTTCTGCAGCCATGTGTGCACTGTCATCGATGTGTGCGTACTTGCACTCTTGTGCATGCAAGAGCGTCGTTTTTAGCCTGATGCTGTAGTTTGTGCTGTGGACACATCCACAGGAAGCAGACCAGAAAGCCACTAAGAAGGTCACCCAACATAAAACCATGCCTACACTGTCAGAGTCACAGCATTGTAAAAATATATTATATTTGCTACATATGTAGCAAAATATAAAAAAAAACAAAACAAAACAAAGATGGGTTAGTCCTCTCGGTATTCTCTCACTTCCAACCTATGTCTGTTGGATTCAGATCCAAGCCCTGTGGTTCTTACTGAAGATGGAAGGAAGAAGGAAGGAAGAGGAAGTGCTGTCTGACTCTAACTCTTTCCCCCTTAGATGAAAATTATGCCTTTTTAGAGTTGCGGGTCACGCCACCAAACCAACAGAAGCCAGCGGAGTCGCTGCCAAACAGCTGTCCTGTAGAAGCAATTTCATAGCCAGCTAATTTAAATTTGCCAGATCTTTTTTTTCCTTCATCAGGCATTAGCAGTATTTTATCAGTATTTCAGTCATAGTTTCATGACTACAGCAAAGGTGAAGGGGAGGTGGTTGTGATGTGTGGGGAGCAGTGTGTAAGACTTTTACACAAGCACCTAAAAAAAATCTAGTATTCATATTAGCAGTGATGTAGTACATATACAGGAGGGTTAACTGTGACCGCCAGTCAGTAACTGCTGGAAGCCAAATACCTGTGTGAATAGGGTCAGGGTCATTGTGACGTTTGACGACAGACTGTCCAGTCGTGGAGATGGTTGTGTGTTCTGAACTGTGTGTGAAGCTGAAGATAAGTTTATGGTAAACTCTGCTTACTGGAATAACTAACTGACCTTGTGCTCACTACAGTTTGCAAGTGTTTACAAGGTGAGTCTCCCTCAATGCATATCCATTTACTGGAGAAGAGCTCAAATAGAAGGAGACATGTTAACAGAGGTTAACTGTGTATTCCAACAGAGGTTCAGGTGTGGATGGGATTTATGCCCACCACACCACACCTCTTTCAATTTTTCATAATTCTTCTTTTATTGCCTCCAAATGTTAGTTAATGTAGTGTTATAGGCGCTATACAAACATGTAATCAGTGCTTTATAACACACTGTATTGTTGTTGTAAGCAGATATGACATATTTAAGTGTTTTTAATTTACAGTATTTGTCAACAACCATAAATCCTCTGTGTTCATTAAATGTCAGACAGACAGAGATGCTGGATAAACTAACACTGTGGAGAGAAATAGACAGGAGAGCTGCACCAGTCCCAACCATCAACACAAGGAGCTGAGGAACATACGACGTAAAGAGAAAACCAGAGGGTTATTTGGCAAAAGCAGCTCTGCACTGGCTGATGTTGCTGCAGATGACACACACACACACACACACACATACACACACACACACACACACACACACACACACAGAGGCAAGGACACACCAAAAAGAAGTTATTACACACCCCAGTGAGTGCATTATGATCTCACACCTACTAAATGATAGCCTCTGGTGCTCAGATGGCAAAAAAGAAAAGGAGCTACCAAGCAGGAGATGAAGAAGATTACTGCAGGCACCAAATTAAGCCTGTGATGTCAATGTAGACCTTGGTGCCTCATGTGCATATGCATGCGCTCACACACACACACACACGCTCACACATAGATTATAGACTGAAAGACAATGTGGAATAAAACCTAAAATCTAAAATAAAACGTATCCCCTTAAACCTCATTATGACATGAGTCTAATTAACTCGTGGTGTGTGTGTGTGTGTGTGAGTGTGTGTGTGAGTTTTTTTTTTCAATTCATTGATATTTTAAAGGATACTTTACTTAGCTTCACTCAACTTTTGTTCTGTGTCACGTCATTATCATCATCTTTACATGAACACTGCTCCCTGTTATGTCTCACACTGGCTTTAATCACACTTAGGATGTCACATACAACATAATCTTGCCGTCCACATTTTATGATCCAGTATTGACTGTGATTGTATTGTATTTTTTCCTTTATGATACATCCTACTATGCACACTTTACACTTGCATTAAAATTGGTAAAGCACTTTTAAAGTGTCCTATAGTATTTTCTATGGTTCCCACACAGAGAGGACATCAGTGCAGATCTGTGGCAGGAAGGGTTTGTACAGGATTTAGACAGACGCTTTTTAACCTCACCCTGAAACAAACTGTTTCTAACCAACAGCAGCAGCTCAGAATTGTGTATCACTGAAATACACACAAATCAGTGCTCTGTTCACTGCTGCTGTCATTTCAATAACTGACACCAACTGACCCCTTTGTGGCTCTGTAGTCACAACACTGAGCCTTCTGTGCTTTAACAGAGTTCAGTGGGAGTATTTGACAATTGCCATTCCAGCAGCAGACATCTGGATATATAGCTGATGCCTATTCCAAAAGCCTGGATTTGCCTGACTGAACATCTGCTTTAGTTGCAGTGTTTATCACTATAGTCTATGTTTTGTTAAACCCAACAACCATCTGGCTACTACATGACCTGTGCCGAGGATGCGTCTGTGCACATACAGTATTAAGAGTCTCATCCTCGTGCAGATTTTGCATGGAACATAAGTAACCTGGTATTCTTCTACAGCATGGTGAGCAAATGAACAGTAAGAGGATCTATATGTGTGTTCATGTGTTCTGTTGGGTGTGTTCTTCAAACAGAACACACCCAAAGGACTGTATATGATTTAGTATGATCCTCTGTGGTAAAGGCCATGCATCTCCATTGTGAACAGCTGTGAATCAATATAATGGGTCATCCATCTCTCAGCATCTGGATGGACGATAAACAGAGAGATAGATATGAGTAAATAAAAAATGGAAGGGAAAGTAAAAAAAAAAAAGTACACCAGCCTCCTCTGCACTGAAAAGACTGTAATCTGAGGGTTGGCAGAGGATGCCTGCAGGAGACAGAGAGAAGGGACTGAAGGGAGGGAGTAAGTAAAGATGGCGGCGGTGGTAATGGGGGGTGAGGAGGATAACCATCAGTAATTTCAGCAGGCTGGCGGATTTCCATTTGTTCGGCGGCTTGACCAATGGTGCGTTGGGATGTCTGCACCAAACAGCGGTGTGGAACTGAAACACAGGGCAATGGGAAGGGGGGGGTGGAGCCATTGAGGCATTTCCTCTGAGGAAGAAAAGAAAGAAGTGCTTACATCCAGAGAGTGGATGAGAGAGGCACACGGGCAATGATCGGTGTCCACTGGTCCTCGATGTCAGTGTTTCAGAGAGTCTCTGAGAGAGGCCCCATCCTGCTCAGAGGTCTCTTCAGCAAAAATATCAACACTGACACCATCGTTTCATTTGTTAGAGATAATCCCAGATAGAAAATGTATCCTTCACTCACACAAAAACAGGGACTCCTCCTGCACTTCTGTGAACGAGCACACAATTCGATGGAAGTTTGGAGAGGTGACATGTTAATATGTCATCGTCAAAATCAGAAGGTCACAGAAAAGACGTGTGCCATAAAAAAGATACCATTACTCTAAACCAGCAGCCTCAATGGCACCACATGCAGAATTTCTGACATGCATTGTGCGCAAAGTTTCAATATTCAACTGAAGGTATAAATTACTCATGAAAATGAAATACTGATACTAATCCATCCTCTGATCCAGTAACATGCAGAACGTTTATGGACTGAAGTGACAGAACTAGAACTGTTTGCATTTCCTAAAACTGCCTCCTCTCACAGCTCGTCTGAACAGGAAACAGGCCTAACAATGCTATCACAGTACATCATCATCATGAGTACCGACACGCATTAGAAAGTGCCAGCAGTGATTAGCCATAAATATCCCAGCACACTACATCTAAGCATATTTACTGAACAGTATAGCGCTCTTATATTCATTGTGTCTCTCTTTCTCTCCCCACTGGACAGAGTTTTGCTGGTCTTTAAAATGTTTCTATTTTTAACGATTGCGTATTTTTTTTCTCCTCGACTAACCTCGCAGTGTGTTGTACTGTGCATTTGTGACAAATACATTTTTGAATCTGGAATCAAATTAAGTGAGTGTAAACCTCCACACAGGCCTTAGCCTAAGCCTAATCTCTCCTCACAGGCAGTGTGTGTGTGCGTCAGGATGTGCGAGTGCATGCATATGCACGAGGCACCCGTGGGTACATGTGCGTACATTCACATGTGCACATCTTCCCACATATGTAGAAGCAAAGGATGACCCCATCCCATCATCCCATCTCACAGACACACACACGCACAGCCATAAGTCTCTGAAGCATGAAAACAAGGTTGACTTAGTCCCTGGGGGCTTTTCATTTACTGCCCAACATAATGCCACATCCCCAAACCCCCTCAATCCCAAACACACGCACACACACACACACACACACCTACACACCTCCTTATTGGCTATTATCTGGGCTGTCGGAGCCAGTGTTGATACCTAATGAAGGGCCATGGTTGCCATTTCTCAGCTGACGGTCACCATGGTTACAGAACAGAAGAGGAGGAGGAGGAAATTGGAGGGGGGGGTGGGGGTGGCTCTGATGGAGAGAATAGGAGATGAGGTAGAGAAGTGGATGAATGCAAAACCAGATTTGATGTATTTGTTTTTACTGCTTGTTCAAGAAAACAGACAAACCATTTTCCATGAGTGAGTTAATAAAGACTGGAGGTGACGGCAGGAGACTAGAGTCCAACGCCTGTACAGACAACTGTGTGGCAAGGAGATAGAAGACATTTCATTAGGCCATTTAATTCAACTGGCTAGAACTTTAAAAGACGAGTCTGATTTAGTACAAGAGGGGTTGTATTATATTGTCTGTAAAGTGACTAAATGAGATCTAGAACAACTTAAATAAGATCCAGATTGTTTGAAAATCTCTGGACTGGGAGCCCCAAGAGCTCCTCTCTCCCCTCTGATGGTCACCATTTCTTTCTGATTTGTAATCAGACTCATCTGATGGACGGTTTGCCCTTTACCCCAAAGACATAATTGCATTTTGAGAGGGGACAGATGACACAAGGGCCAGATTAATCACAACACTAAACTCATTTCTGAAGGAGAGTTGTAAGGTGGAGAGCGACGATTCCACACACACTGTCTCCGTGCAGGAGCGTACGTCTCTAACAATGAGATGTGGCAGGGCTAATACTGCGTGCACACTGTGGCCTAATGAGAGGATGCTCAGGTCAGGATGATGAGACGCCTGTCAGCCTCTGCAGAAAACTGCAGCTTCCCTCTGAACAGCAACAGGCTCTGTCTTTGTGTGTGTGCGTGTGTGTATGTGTGTGTGATGTCTGTTTTGCAGTTCTTGATTAATGTGACAGGTTTTCAAATAAAGCTGCAATGTGTAATTATTAAGAATATTTATGATTAACATACAAATTGAAGTGATTAAAAATATAAAAATAACACAGGACATCAAACATTCTGACACTAAAATCTGTTGTGGATCATATTTCCTCTTTATCAACAACTGACAACAACTGATGAATAATCGTTTCACTAAGAGTCAAACAAACATATTTAGTTGGTATAGTGTTATATTGTCGTTGCGCCCTCACACAATCATTTCTGCGGTTATACAAAGGCCCTGGGTTGTCTAAAGACATGAAACGTTATACACATGGAAACATTTCCCATCTCTACTCTACATCCCTTATGACATGAACGCAGCAGTAGCCAAAAACAACAACAACAAAGAAAAGCATCAGGTTCTGAAAAAAAAAATGGCTTTCCGTCGTACTTTCACGGAAAATCTCAGGGGGAAATCTGTCAGTTTGCTGAGATTTACACACAAACAGAAAATGCGATTTACTCGACTTCTCACCAAAGTTGAAGATGGACCTTTAACAAATATGACTGACCCTCACCGTGCAATGTCTGTCTTTTTACAACCTTGTTTATCTACACACACACGTCAGCGTGAAGCCGACAGGGGCGGGGGGGTGTGATCGGTTGAAGAAAATCGTAAGTGATTTTGGATTGCAGAGGGAAGCTCATCACACACACACACACCCGAAAGCTGTACACACACACACAATAGGCCTCAGCAGGCCTTCCTGAGGCTAAGTGGCGTTAACCTCTTTCTCTCATGGGGCCCAGACAAAAGCCCCTGAGGAGCGCTAATAATCACCTCTTTATCTGCCCCCTCCCCCTCCGCCACAACACACCAGCTCCAGCCCCTCATGTCTCTCCAGGATCATATGAGGAAATTTCCCAACACAATTGCATTATAACACAAAAATGATCAGGCTTTAAATGAACTTCATATAAAATGATGTTTGAGGTAAAGTGAACTAGTTTTCTGATCCGCCAGTTCGCTTAAAAAAAAAAAAAAAAGAATTCAGTGAGCATCGACTAAAGTTCAACTTCACTGAGAAATCTGATTCACTCTCTTGTGCTCCTTGATGATGTTATGCCCAACATAACATCATCCCAGTCTGACAGCAGCACCTCGGTTCTGTCCTCAGCCTCCAAACCCTTCTGGAGTTCCTCTGTGTGGATCATAGATCAATATCACCCTGGGACAATCATGTTAGGCCTAGTGCCCTAGTTGTATCAATATAAATCCAGAGGACTAAACAGAAGGAAAACAGAAAATAAACATTATTCAAAAGCCCAAGCTAATATTGGTTTTGTATTTTTCAGGGGGCTCAGACTATTTCAAATTTAGGCAAATAAATCCATTTAAAGTTAAAGATTACAGATGAGAGAAAGATGGTGGTCATGGTTAAAATAGCATCCAACCATCCTCCCTGTCCTCCCTGTGAATTTGCAGCATCATGTGACGTCATGCTTTGTTAGTGAAAGAGGACAGACCTTCACATCGTTCCACTGATCACCCATTAAAGCAAATAACCTGTGCTGCTGTTTGCTCAGTCTCTCACTATCATTACGAGGTGATACTCACACAGTATGTAGGTGGTTGTGTATGTAAAAAAAAAAAAAAAATACTGGATGATGCACAAAGTCTACTGTGTGTGCGTGTATCAGTGTGTGTGTGTGTATCGAAGGGTCCTGAACAGTTGGGGGTGGGGGCGGTATTGAAGTTGGAGTCACTGGTGTGTAACTGCACACATGCTCCACCTTGACTGCAGATGAAAATTAGCTTTAATGCAGCTCTGGTACAATTCATCAAAAGGTAACATTTATTTTTAATGCTGTATATTGTCTTTTACAATTAAAATATAAATCTGAACAATACAGTCTGTAGCATTGCTGCTTAAAGTGACTTTTAAGATGACTAACCTCATATTATCTTTAAATCTTTCCATAATTATTGTAATTAAAAGACTGAGCCCCACAAATTGATTGTAAAGCTATCCTGCATTGATAAAGAAGAAAGTGAAAAAAAATTTTTTTAAAAACTGGGGAAACAGAGAAAAGGAGGTAATGTGAAAGGGCAGGAGGGGGGGAGAAGGGGATAGGTGGTGGGGGTGCAGGGGGGAAGGGGTGAAAGTGTAGGATCTGGAAGGAAAGAGATAACAGCTCTCTCTCTTTCCGAGTTGTCATGTGAGTGGCGTGTCACAGTGAGCAACTGGCCGGCAGAGATAAGGCCGGGGCCCACCGCAGTAATCTGCTCTACAAACACACACGCATACACTCAAATCCACAAAAAACACACCCTATCAATGATCAAATTTACTCAGGCGAGGTGTTCATCAAAACCTGTGCGCTCAGTAAACCTCCACTATTAACCCAACAAAGCAGCATTTGAGAGAATGAGCTCTGCACCTGTATGTGTGTGGTCATGTATGTTTGGATGGAAGCAGCTGCAGGTAAATGGGAAACAGACCACGCTTTTGCGTCTCATAGTTTTCCATTTACATACACACCCTCACACTGATGGCAGCAACGCTGCCACGCAAGGCGCTGACCTGCACACTGAGAGCAATTTTGGGTTCAGGGTCTTGCTCAAGGACACCTTGATGTGTGGACAGGGGGAGCCATGGAGCGAACCAGTGACCCCTGCAAATGATGGACAACCTCCTCCGCCTCCTGAGCCCTGCAGCTGCCTTGCAGGTGTGCAGAGTGTGGGGAGAACACAGGGGACCATGTGGACCATAGAATGATGGCACTAATACAGGTACAAAAATAGCCTGCTCTTTACCACACCAGCGGCAGGGCCTGAGAACAGTGATGCCGGCCTGTTTGGTGGTGGGTAAGCCTCCAGTTTCACACCTTGCTCGTTTCACGGAGTAAGAATTGTGTTGTTGTATCCAAACATCCACGTTTTCAAACACATGCGGATCTTCAGATTTTACAGGTGTGTACTTCTGAGGTCTGGAGGGGCCACGTCCACATGTCCACGTCCACAGTGGATCAGGTGGAACGAGTTCATCCAGACCACTTTCTGCTGACTTCCCGAGACTTCATAGCACTTTCACGGAGAGAAGTCACAGCAATAATGATAATGATAGTCGGCAAACTAACAATACATTAGACACACTGCAAAGCACAAAGGTACCATATTCATTTGAAAGCAACGAGTCTGGAAATGCACACACACTTAGATCATTGACTGTGTATTGTGTCTGTCAGACTGTCACGGCAGCAGAGGGACTTTTTGGAGATGAGGAGCAGTGCAACAAACAGTGCTATGCAATGCAATGAACCAAGGCTGAGCTGCTGTTTGGATGATGAACTACTGAAGGCAACGGCAATAACACACATCAGGCTGGAATAAACTAGACTACAGTAAAGTAGAATAGATTAGATCTAAATAGAGTCCTGTGTGGCTTCTACTCAGGAGTAGTGACAGTAATGAAGTCAGGCTAGGATCAATGGACTTCCTTAAAATGACTGAGAACACTGCCACTGCCCTACATATGGGAACGCCCTCCCAAACACACACATACACGTACACACACACACACACGCGCACAGGGCTTCATCAGGCCCATAATTGCATGAACCTTGGAGAGGGGGTAGGGGAGAGGGAGTAGAGCACTGATTACAGATTGCCCTCTGCAATTGGGCTAATTTAGCTCCTTGGACCATGTGCTTCAATCATCCCTAGCAACCCAACCAACCCCACAACACACATACACACACACACACTATGCATACATCACCGACTCTGTCCCCAACTGTGTCTTCAAGAAGACAAAGGAAGCACAACCTCAACAAAGACAAAAGACACCATGAATAGCCCTAGATCCCCTTTTACCATACACACACACACACACACTCAAGTACAGTCAGCCCCCGCAGCATCATGACACGCAGATAATGTCTGGACAGCGTCGGCCCCTGTCACTGCTCCCTGACTGCCGGCCTCGACACTAGATGAAGCCACTGATACAGTCCACAGAGGTCTCCCACTGAGGACAGAATAATGTGAGCTCAGTGAAGCAGGCCTGCGTTGTGATGACGACGGCTAACGCCGCACATGTCTGTCACACACAGTGCAGGAGTCAAGAATATGCAGAAAACAGAGGATCTGGGTTTGTTTGCATCTTTGGGAGCTCAGCAAAAAGAAATAGGAAATAAGACAAAAGACACTAATTAGACACAGTTCTCGAAAAGGAACATATGACTACAAAAGAAGGCAATTAAATTTAAAGGTTAGAAAAGAATCAGAACAAAACAAAGAATGGAACAAAATGGAATGAACAAAAAAACACAGCGAGAAAAAGTATGTATGTCTACAGCCTTTTTTCAAAAAAGATCTTAGCTAAATATCTCACACTGACCCAGATGCTAAACATCTGTTTTACCCTTTGAACCCAGTTGTGATTAAATGTGGTAACTCCTCACCTTATAATGGTGATGATTTGACATGATTTTATGCACCCAAATGCACAGGCATAACAACACACAGGAAGTTATTCAATGCAAAAAGTGTTCTCTCTGCTCTTAAGTCTTGTTTCCTGAGGACTGCTACCTTTTGTACAGTGGAACAGCTTAGTTATGTGACTAAGACCAAGTGATTTTTTTTTTAATTAAAATGACCAAATATGTACGTCATGTAGATCCTCTCCCTGACCGTGTTACGTGTCTGACAGTTTCTCCAAATGCAGGATCTCCCCAGCAGCTCACTGCTGATGTTTTGAAACTCAGCATGATTCAGATTTAAGGAAGGAGATTTTGATTTAGAGCATTTTCTGTTATTGCATAATACATAGTGACAACATGATTTCTTCATATCATTCAAAAATTGCTGAAGATTAGTCTGTATATAGGCTGTTTAAATAACATGTTAATATTGTATGACTTAATCCAAGAGGAAACTAAAGGTGCTTGGTTGCCTGGCAAACTGACAGATTTTCAGATACTCAGCTGTTTTTTTGTTTTTTTTTTTGAATGAGCCACTGTCAGTGCAGTGTGCTGTGCTCTGTACTGCCACATTCTGCCTGAGGGCATGCTGTCTGCATACACAATATGACATGTGTCAGAGCAAACACACACACACACACACAAACCCATACACATCTTTTGAGTCCAGAGCCCTCAGTAAGGCAGTGGAGATGCTTGACAGTGAATGGAGATTCATTGCAGAAGTGTGTTACTTCCACACAGTTCCAGTGGCACTGCACAGACCCAGGGAATGGAATATAAAGCTGGTTTGCTTCCCTGTGCTGCTGCGGGGTCAACAAGGTGACTTCTGAAAGAGAAACCTACAAATGTTATTTTGAACGTGGTGCAGTTTGTTGGCTCTGCCCTGAGCTCTGGATGTGGCTGTGTCATGTCAGTGTGAAAACAGACTGAAATAGCAGCTACAGAGGCAGAGGTGCTTCGTTCGGGGGGGTCAGGCAGGGGTCACTACAGGTTTGAAGACAGGTTTGACTCAGAGCGAAGGTGGAGAGGTGGACTGATGTAGAGATGAGCACACAGAGACCCACACTAAAGGATACCTGAAAAGAGCAGAAACTAGAACCAGATCCCACACAGGACTCTATTTAGATCCCAGAGCACACACAAAGGCAATGCAACCTGATTTCAACTCTTGAAGACTTTATCAAAAATCCACCTTCAACGCCTCTTAAACAGAGGCCCATCAATCACCACATCAGAATAAACAGGGAACGGAAAGTCCCCACTGGTAACTTTTCAAACCCATTGTCTGGAGGAGTGTGGCAGAAGCTTTGGGTTCTTACTCAAATGCACAGAACTTTCAACCCACTCACATTCAAACATGGTCAAACAATTTAACAAACATTTATTAATACACTAAAATAAAATGATGTATTTGTATTTGAAGTGTTTCGTGGTTATCCAGTGGTTATTCCTGTGTTAACCAGATGCTCATCAAGTCAGTGGAATATAAATTACACAGCTTAACATCAACAAGCAGAAAACCCCCCAAAAGAGGTTTGCTTTATTAATTTGCTATGAACACTGCAGATATGAGTCAGGAAGGGACCGCCTCCTGCTTGGGGGGGTTCCAAGAAGACTGTGTGTGTGTGTGTGTGTTGGGGGGCTTGGAAAGGGTTCCAGGCGGCTTGGCCAGCTCCAGTTCTCGTGTTCACGCCGTATTACCTCATCAACCGTGACACACACCTACAACAGAGCAACACTAGAGGAGCTAAGGCCAAAACAGCACAGAAACACACCTCAAACAAGCAGACAGCCCCAGCCAACACAACACTCTCTTAACCTGACACACCACAGGGCAGCAGGGTGTGGGAGAAAAAAAACCTTCATGCACCGCATCCTTTTCACTGCGGTGCATGAGCTGTTTGATTTGAATGTGTCTTTGGGGGATTTTTCTTTTGCTTTTAGTGCATTTTCATCCATTTTCCTTCCACTGTGGAAAGTCCAATTCCCTCCGCAGTGTTAGACGGTGGAGAGACACCAGTACGATGTGAGGGGTCTCATGCTCAACCCCCCAGCTATAATCCACTGTGCTATCAGTCCAGCTAACACGTACTAACAAGTGACACTGCCGTTTGGTTGGAAAGCACAACCAAGGTCTTTTTTTACACTACTGTAACCACGAGCACCACATTTAACAAACCTAACACGGATAAATATGCACTCGAGCGTGGACTCTGTCCTTAAGATTTACAAATGCTCTGCCAAGTCACCCTGCAGGGTGTTTGTAATACTGACCAGAGACTATAATCGGTGTCATTATGGATGAGAAGCTTTCACAGACAGAAATCTCCTCACAAAGTCACAGTCCGGGGTCCAGGGGTTAAAGTGGGATGGAACTATCCAGAATAATGTTACAGCGTCTTCAGTTAATATGTAAATAAATCTGATTGACAGTGTCAAACACAATAGTGTCAAGCAGGGCTGTACTGGACATAAGGCATGCTGGGAGAAATCCTGGTGGGCCACTGCATCTGTGTTTACTGGCCCTGTCTGTGTCTTTACTGGCCCCTTTCTATGGGCCTGTTGTTCATATGCAACCAACTCTTACAGAGTTGGTGGATCATGTGAGTTGTTAGCAGCTCTGCAGATCACCTCAGCTCTATGGAGTATTTTAGCATCTTTCAGCTAACTGTTTCAGTTTTAAGGCCCACAGACTCTCTGCTCTCACCAATCCTGTTTCCAGAAGCAGCATACAGCTCTACTGAAAGCACTCTGATCAACCCACTGTCTACCAGCACCCACATCACTCACATCACTCACAGCCCAGCACCAAACAGCAGACAGACAAAGTTAGGGATTCACTGTTGAACATAGTGGAGCATTCAACAGCTAAAGAGACAGAATTGCTTATAGTGGAGATTTTTGACTGCTAATGTTCCTCTGTGTCTGCTGGATGTGTCACAAGGCAACAGTTTAACTGCTTGCTGCTAACGTGTAGAGAAGTTCACTGCAACAGGTTTTGTGGTCGTCTTATGTCACCCTACTTCCACCTCTGCTTCTTAAAGAGGACAGTAATTACTCTGAGCTGTGAAAGACTGCCTGTCAGGGGAAAATCTACACAGGTCGTTTCAAGTATTGAACACATGACACGTATCTGGAGAGGAAAGTATTGATGTACAGTGTCATACAGTGTTACAAAATGTGTGAGAAGTTTTCTCCAGGACAGAGGACACGGAGATAATGATCAGACTCTGATTCTGCACTGACCTCTGAGAAAGTAAGCTTTCACAGAATTTGAGGAATCAAATCCAGTGTCTGAATGTAATGAGCCCTCTGCATGAGACATAATGGACTTCCTCTTATCTGAGGCTATAAATGCTCAAAAGCTTAGTGGGCCCTGAGCCCCGAGGTTTGTCATAAAAAAGCAATCTCATTTCCAATAACAGTACACAGTGCCGATGTTTGTCACTCATCTTCCTCTCTGGGAATTTACATTAACTTAAATGCTAAGGGGAATATTCTGCAGGCTGAAGTATGCTGACGGGGGAATTACACAAGATGGGGTAACCTAGGAACGAGATCAATCAGCGATAGGCGTTCACCTCCTACATATGTTCAGCCAGCCTGATGTGGTGTGTATATCCGCTTAGCCTTCCTCCATCTGATAGCACTAACGTTTTAATTTACTGAGCCATAATGCTGAGAGATCAGAGGTCACCTTCAACACTGAAACACTGCTTCTCCAGTTTTTCTCTTCATCTCTACCAGAGTCCTCTCCCATGGAACCAGCTCCCGGTTTGGGTTCGGGAGGCAGACATTAACACCCATGTCTTGAATGATCCGATCTGAAGTGGACAGTACAGGTGTGAATGCAGCCAAGACGCACTGAGGATGCAGTGAGATCCAGTCACTCGAACCTCATTCAGAGGTGGTCTGGTCCGGATATGACCACATTCTTTTAGCAATGTGTACAAGATTTCTTCTTATACTTAGACTAGGGATGTGAAAAGAACTGCTGGCCTTTGCAGTGAGGAAGTGACATCCGATCACAAGTGGTCCGATCACAAGTGGTCACCCAAGACGCATGTGGAGAAATATTTTAATGACAGGTGTGAAGTGAAGAGCTTTGAACTGTCCACCGGAGACAGGTCATGACCTCAGTCTCTACCCATAAATTTCTATCACACTACTACATATTATTAACTTATTAACCGTCTCTGTCCTGTAGTTTGTGTCTTTCCTCTCTGTCCTCATTCTGGAGGGATCTCTGACTCAGAGCTGCAGGATCCAGCTCCTCCACTACTACTCAACACTCATCATTATCATTATCATCATCATCATCATCGTCATTATTATTATTAGTATTATTATTATTACTGATTGCTGCTGCAATCATTGCTGCTGTTATTATCCACAATACTGTTACACCTTTACATATAACTGTGATTATCATTATAACAGCCAGTCTGACAGTGCTTGAATACAACAGTATACACACCTGGTCCTGGTCTCTCAAGCTCTCTCTTCTCTGTCCCCCTCTCCCCCCTCTTCCTCCTCTCTGCCCCATCCCTCCGTCCTCTCCCTAAGTCCCATTCTATCAGAAGTTTCTTCCTGTTAAAGGGAAGTTTTTCCTCTCCACTGTTGCCAAACGCTTGCTCATGGTGAGAACTGCTGGGTTTCTCTCTATAATACTGTAAGGTCTCGACCTCACTCTGTAAGGTGCCTTGAGATAATGTATGTTATGATTTGGTGCTTTCTAAATAAAACCGAATTGAAGAGAAATTGAATTTCACTTTCTAAACCCTTTCTGGGGTCGAATGCATTCAATAGCAGCCAGTCAAGCTTTAAGATTTATCAAAGAGCAGGACAACACCAGAGCATTTCTCTCTTGGAAAAGGCCAGTCATAACTTTATGATTGCTGCAGTTACAGTCGAGTAAAAGCGATCTGATGATCACTGGAACTCAGCCATGTGGAACAATGCGAAAGCTGAAAAGATGGCGAAGGCACGCTGACTGTCAAGTATGGAGCAAAGAAAATGTATGCAAACCTTATTTTGATGCGCTGGCACTGAATGAGGCAGATTTCACTCTCTGCTGACCACACCCTCCGTGGAAATTAACTACAGGTGGAGAAACATTAGCAAACGTTCCTTTTTCACTCCCACTGACAAGTGAAGACACTTGATTCAATCCTTCATCCATTTACTGATACAATCATCATCTCCTGAATAACATATTCATAGATCTCACTCCAGACAGGTCTAGCAGCCAAATTTAAAAAAGAAAAGAAAAAAACCAGACTGTTATGAACTGGTGAATACTCTGGAGCACATTTTGTGCAACACTCATCAAACTGGGGAGTGTAATATAATTCCACACTGGAGCCTCCTGGCAGATACATAATAGATGCAGGGCAAGTATGTGGATCAACTGTAGAACAATAATGAATCCATTTCTAGGAGTAAATCAAATCTTTTTTTTTTTTTCCAAGTTGGGTTGTTGCAGCCAGCAAATACACAAGAACAAAGAATGTGAACACAGGCTGTGGGGCTGCTTGTTGTTGTATTGCTGAGCTGTCTATTGAGGACGAGTCCAAGTTAAAGTCATAATGTGAATTCTAACTACAGCTTCAGGAACATGAATGTCTGAACAAAATCTGTCAATATTTCTGTCCACGCCAAAGTGGTGGGCCCAACGATATTATCATCCCTAAAGCCCTCAAAGAAATCTATCAATCAATAAACTATTTCAAATACAGCAATGCTTTGAAGCACAAGAAAACAGATTCAGTGGAACCTTTAACCCGAATCTTCATGCATGGCTGCTACTGATGCTCCATACAGATGTTCTTCAACACGCCACAACATGTCAAACCTGTAGCACAACATGCTACATGGAGTGTAGCACATATCTGTGACATTAAGCACAGGTTTCGGAGGGGAGGTCTGAGGATCCCACAGGGTGATGGCATGAATCTATCGATCTATCTATGGGTCATTTACTAATCACAGGGTCGGTGGTTCGATCCTCCTGTTCTCATGTCAAAGTGTCTCAGAGCACCTTGAAACTGGACCCCAAATTATTCCAGGTGCTTTGGCTCATACCCTCAATGGTGGCTCGCTGCCATCTTTGTGTGAATCACAGATTTTGAGGCACTACACAAATGCAGTCCATTCACAATGTGGATAGCATAACCCTGTCGCCTAGAAATTTTGGCTCCATTCAGCGAATATGCAACAGCAAATATGTTTTGAAGGAATGTCTTCTTCTAAAAGTCATAATGTCCGTTCATCTCACCGGGCACTGCTCATCACCTGACTAATACCATGCCTAGAGTGAAGCATGGTGGTGGCAGTATCACACTATGGGGTGTCGGGGGTGGCTTCTCTGGAGCAGGGACAGGGAGACTGGTCAGAACAGAGGGGAGGACGACATGAAGCAGCAATGACCTGAAGCACACAGCCTTGAAGAGTCTGCCAAAGGAGCTCCTACAAAGTACTGAATGACTTTTCTAAAAGAGAAATATAAATATTTGATTTGATGATGAACTAAAATCATGTTTTCTCTTTGTCAGTATGGGTCATTGAGAGTAGATAGATGGATAAAAATGGCAGCCACTGCCAGCATCAAACCAGTGTATTCAGCTTTTTTTCATATGCCATACTCTGACTGTGTCTTTTGTCTGACTCGGCTGTTGATGTACATGTCTCAGTCAGATCTAAGACCACTGCTGCTCTGGACTGACGACCAGAGATTTCACAAATCATGATTCTTAAGCATCATGTGGTGCAGGCCAAACTCAGACCATGCGTAGGCCTTCAAGTGTATTCAGTCTGGAAAACAAAACAAAAAAATCTCAGAAATCTGTTTGAGAAAAGAAAATGACTGTGTGTTTTCATACTTTCTTCTTGAAACCAGTAATGAAATTAGCAAGAAATCTGAACTTAAAAAAAAAAAAAACAAGTCTCATTTCCGTTTTTCGTTCCATACACAGACAGTATTGACTGCTGCACAAACCTCATGGGAGCGTGCAAAGTGAAAAAGGGAAAATCATCAGACAATCTAATGATTTCTAAGGAGAAGCAAATGCCATGAACATATTGTCATCATCAGACATGAATGCACTCACAGGCTACAGCAGCCTGTGAGTTTAAAAGCAGGTTATCAGCTTTGCTTTCAAAAAAGAGTTACATCAGAATATTTCCTAGTGCGTATGTACTGTACATACAGTAACCCAATGTGGGACATCTGAATGTGACCAACTCGTGCACTACTCAGCCTATTTAACCAAGTACTGCCAGTACCTCATGATAATAAAGCTTTCAAAAAAATCATTAGTCAATACATGCACTTTTCTATTTGCGAGAAATACTATTTATATGAGTCTAATAATGCATGTGATGACTCATATGTTCAACTCACGAAAAACAGAATGTTTCCTGTGTTTTTTGTTTTAGTTTTTCAAATGCCTTAAAATGTACACAAATGTCTATTTCAAACCACCTTAACATGTTCTCTTTGAGTCTACATGCTTCCATGAGGTGTACCACGTATGCTGCAGTTCATGGCTGCACAACAAGGAAACTCAGAAATCCACAAAACCATTGATACATACACAGAAAAACTGAATCAAGACAGAAAAAAATCAAATCTAAACTCTGAACCTTTTTTTTTATGTTTTTCCCCAGACATGGCTCATTGAAGAATATCTTTGAGGGCAGGATAAATAACAGGAGCACCTGTCTGTACAACGCTTCCCAGTTCAACAGCAGCACAAACTGTAGCCTCCAAAATAACAATTACGCTGAATCAACAGCTCTCCAAAACACAAACTGAACATTATAACCTTCATGAAGGAGGATTTATCGCAGCACTCTTGTATTGGACTGCATTATGTGTTTGAAAACCACCAGGACACACAATAAAGACTGAAATAAAGCTGTTTTCAATCTGACCGCCAATGTCAATTAAACTCTGTCACCATGAGAAAAGGGGGAGAATGAGACATGGAGAGAAAAAGATTGCAAAGTAAAACAAGTGTAAAACATAATTAACAGAGTATAAAGGTAGACTGGGAGATGAAGGGATAAAGGGGGGGCAGAGAGAGAGAGAGAGAGAGAGAGAGAGAGAGAGAGAGAGAGAGAGAGAGAGAGAGAGAGAGAGAGACACCAAGAGCCGCAGCCCAAAGAGAGAAAGATGAATGATGGAGTCTAAATGAAATGTCATTCCCAGTAATGGGAAAAAGCCTCTGCCAGAAAGCAGGTCACATAAATTGCAAAAGATATACTTAAGCAGTGTTGCCTGCAGCACAGCGCGCTTGACAAAACTGTTAACATTAACTTTCCCAAAATCAAAAGGGAGGGAGGGCAGAAGGGGAGGAGAGGACGGAAAATAAAAACGCATTGCTTTCTTGTCTGTGACCTGTGCAGCCTTGGCGGCTGCTGTGGCTGGGATGGTATCAGCACTGGCAAATAGATCGCTTATGGGTGAGGCGCACACACAAATACACACACACACACACACACAAAAGAAAAAAAAAAAAATCAGGGAAGCATTCATGCAATCAGACACCTTTGCAAATAAGTGCCACTCTCTCTCTCTCATGAATATCATATGTCATCTATTTGTACATATGGCTCTACGGCAGTAAAGCATGAGCCAAATTGAGTCTGGCAGCTGTACATTGTTTCTTGGAGCTCAGCTTTGTTGTTCCTTTAAATGACTATCTCAATAGTTTGTTGACTGCAATAGTCGCATCGGGCCATGAGTTAAAAAAAAAAAAAAATACAGCCTCTAAACCAGAACTCATGCTGCAGACTCTCCCTTTGAAATACACACATTGCCCTCGGCAAAAATCAATAGGAGGAGGATAAAATGCACTTCCATTTAATTAAGATAACCAGCACAATCCCGCTCATAATCTCTCTCTTTCCTCCTCCATTACTCCCTCCCTCCATCTTTCTTTCTGTGCCGCTACCCATGTCATTCCCCTCTGGGGGGGGTGGGGGAGGGGTGGGTGGGGGTGAGAAATGTTGTCAGTAGGAATCTGGATTTAATCGTTTCATAGATCGACGCCATGTTTTTCTTCCCCTGAAGCGTGTTCTCACTCCCCCCACCCCCACAACCTCCTCTCTGAAATGTCGTCTAGGGAGTACTCTGCAGCCGAAATGTGTTTGCCGGGGGGCAATTGGACTGTTGGGGCTGACATCCTCAGCTGAACGGGTTACAATTCTTTGTATCGGTCTGTGTGACAATGCAGTGCTGCTTTGGCTTCTGAAGACCAAAGAAATAAACATACACTTCCTGATACAACCAACACTCAGGGCCTGAAGTTAGGTTAGAGTAAATCACTGTTGGTTAAGTTAAGGCTGAAATAGTTTCTTTTATTAGTTGACTTTCCGTCATGGTTGAGTCCAAACAGGTCACAATTTTACATACATGTATCGATGAAAATGTGGAATTTGTTTTGGTCAACAATAAATGATTTCCCATCAGCCCAGGCTTAGAATCTACACACAACTGCACTTGCTGAAAACCTTTGGCTGAAGAACAAGCATCTTTTATGTCTGTGACAAATGTCCGAGCCATTTCCAATCAGCCATTAAAAAAAAAAAAAAAAAAAACAACTAATGTTACAATTGACTTGTGTCTGTTCAGTACATGAGTCTTATTGTTTTCTAATTTAACGGTTCAGTGACCATATTGCTTCAAGTGTAACCACTGTAAAGTTGTACTGTGTATGTACGCAGTGTTTTAAAGTGAGTAAAACATGTGACGTAAACAGGAAAATGCTCTGTGGCTCCGGAGCAGCTCGGCTCAGAGATGCTTCCCTCAGCAGAATCAGTCCTGTTTAATTTCACAAACAAGGTTTCCCTTGTAAAACGACAGAGATCCTCTCAGAGATACTCAGAAACTCTGTCCCAGTGCCCTGCTTACTGCAGGACACATGATGATGAGTCACTTGAGGAGACAGCTTGCTAAATGTTACGCCAGCATTGTTATTCATTTATTAGTAGTTATTGTTCTCTTTGTGTGTGTTTATGTGTGCTCTTTTTTTTTTTTGACTACATTGATGTTTCATAAAAAAATCATCAGTTATTTAAGTTTCCAGCAGAAGAGGAGAAATCATGAAAAGATGATGAAATGATGAAAAGATTCTTGCACAAGAGCTTGCACTGTCTATATACACACAGACAGACAGACAGACAGACAGACAGACAGACAGACAGACAGACAGACAGACAGACAGACAGACAGACAGACAGACAAACAGACACACACACACACACACACACACAGAAAACACAGACAGACAACACCTGAGAAAAAAATCTGTCTCTTTAGCTGCTAAATGCTTGGGTTCCTTCACTTCTTCATTAGTTCGAGCTGCTCTCTCTACTCCCCTTCACAGGCCCATTTTAATAGAGGATCGGACGCATACTTTAATAGTTTCAGTGTCTTGTGTAGAAAGAGAAGTGGCTCGTTCTAAAACTTACACATCAATGAGAAATATTACATTTTTAATTTTCTTTTTTTTTTTAGTTTCTGAGCTTAGTAACTGTAATTGTGGGAAGTTTCTGACACTGTAAAAAGAATCTTTACTCCACATTTATGACTGCAACAACATGCACCACACCTCAGCTAAGGGTCACCTGCTGTCCAAAAGTGCTTTTCACAATTTATTAATTGATTAATTAATTACTTTATATAAGAACATTAATGTGACACTGTGCCTGTGGTCTTTCACTGTTTTCACTGGCATATGAATAAGCCATAACCACACCTTTTTTTTTTTTTTTGATCAGATTTACAGAACTTTGGTCCCATTCTTGCCACATTTAACTTTGCAGTAAAGGTGGAGGATGTTGTTGACTTCAGAGCTCTACAGCCAGCATTAAAATCCATTTTGTCAGTGGCCTTTAAAGAGGGTACTTTCAGATTTTCTGCTTCCCTGTGAGGTCACAGTGTGTTGGCTAAAATGTGATCATGGATCAAGTAGCACAGACAAAATCTCTCTGCAGCCGGGCGGTGAAAAGTTGAAGTTAGCTCTTTTCCCAATGAAATGCATGTAGCTTGTCATCTCAGATACAGAACACAGGCTTTATGAAGCACGTTCTCACTGAAGGTACGATCTTCAGGAGGTTATCTGGAGGGTTGGCCAGAGGATCATTTCATGGCGGACACCGAAAAACTGTTGTCATGTGTGACAGTAGCCTTTATATGTACAGATATATGTGTAAATGAAGAAAGCTGCATCAGCTGAAACTACTGAAGATTGATTCATTCTGAGACATCTTCATATCAGGTAGAAAAGACCAGTCATTAGAAAGAATAACAAATTTGAGGAGGCAGAAATCCAACAGTTCTTTATAATGACAGAGTGTGAGACTCAGAGCCTCCTGTTATGTTCTATGTGTCTCTTTGGGGTTTTTAATGTGGGTCACCATATTTCAGGTGGCCCCTGGTTAAAGAGATGGAGTGGACCCTGCTATACAAGCGCTTCAGGCCCACAGTAAAGCACATGTGAACAGCAGAGCAGTGCAGACACACACACCACACACAGTGACGCGTAGGCACAGCCACAGGAGAACACTTCCAAGTAAAGTGTAGACAGTGGGTCTTACATTAGCTGCATACAGGTAAGGACACACACATATACACATGCTAGAGCTGATAAATGGTGGGATACTCCAGCCTTTTGAAAGGTCATTGCTTTGATCATGGCCTGGTTGCCACACAGACAAACTCACACACACACACACACACACTGTACAAGCAGCAGAGAAATGTGTATTTGTGTGTATCTGTATTTGTATTACTTATTTTATGGGGACAAAAATCTGTTTACACAGTCACATTCTGAGGACTTGACTTTCTTTCAGGGACAAAAATCGAGCCCCGACACATATATTGCTAAATTTTAGGGCTGAGGTTAGGTTAAGGGGCCAGGGAATGTATCGTGTCAATGAGTGTAATAAATGAGAGTAGGAAAAAAACAAATGTAGATGTTTTTGTATAGACCATCAGGGATCACTGAATGGTTTACATAGTCTGAAAATGATATGAATCATATGCTATTGCCCTCACACTCACAAGATCTCACAGGGAAACAGCTAAGGATGTTTTTATCACCACTACCATCAAAACTCCAATAGAGAGAATATAAGAAAGTATTTATAAGAATATCAATCCACACACTTGGGCTGTGTCCAAAATGAGTCCCTGTTTACTGTAGTGTGCTCTACATTTATAGTCCATCATTTTATTTGTGTCCAAAGTCTGGGTGTAATAAATGTATTCACCATACATTCCCTCAAAAGCTCCACAGTGGAAGGAAAACTCTCTGCATTTTATATATGCAGACACTGGTGCTGTGTATTTTCACAGCTGTCAGCGATGAACAAACATGATTACTGTGTGTCTGAAGTCTGAATTTACTGCTCACTTCAGAGTGAAATACAGAGAGTGCATTTCATAGGGAGTAGTGAGGGATTTCAAACGCTCCTGCTCACTGAAGCTGAGGATCCTGGTGGAACGACATCTTACGTATGTCGTCGAGGCAAATGACAATAAGGCCATCTGAACATAACAACACACCATCACAACACATTTCTGCCTTCTACCGTTTCATTGCCTCAAAATTCTTCTCAGTATTGTATATTTCTCGCCGAGGCCATAGCTGATAGATGAGCCCAGAGCTGTCAAAATCCAAATTATAATGAATCACAGGGCCGGAAGAGATCATCATACCAGCCATTTACACAGCCAGTGTAAACTCTGGATCGATTACATCTGCATTCTGCCCTTACACTCACTGACTTTACCAAGCTCAAACATTAGCTAAATGTGAAGCAAAGTCTGTCCTTTGGTCCAGATGTGAGAACATCATATGGAAAATTAGAACCAGCTGTTGACAGTTTTACAGACGGAAGAGAAAAAAAACAGCATTATCTATGTGTCGACCTTCAACATCTGCAGCAATGCTGAAGCCGACAACACAATGTAATTACAACTCGGCTGACAAAGAAGAGACCACAACACAAGTTTTAACTTCCATGACCGCATTGGACACACCCGACTGCTTCACGTCAGATGTTTCTTAGCCCCCACATCTATTGCAATCATTGAATGTACAAACTCAGAAGGCATTAGCCTGCTTATAGCAGAATAAAACTGCCATATAATAATAAAACTAGTCATTCAATAACTTACACTTATAACTAATTTTGATCTCACTTGTTTTGTTTATAAGAAAATGTCGTTCTTGAGCCTCCAAATTTCTACCGTTTCCACTGCGAGGAAGCAGGAGTTTTAGAAACCTGACAGAGAAATTTTACTGGTTGCTGTCATTCTCTATAACAGAGAGCAGTGATGGGCACTGCTTCACAGTACTATCAAAAATGTCTGTCCAGCGGAGATAACACTATATAGTGCTCTCTGTCTAACATACACACGGTGTCCCTCTCTTTCCCCTTTCTCTGTCACAGACACACAAACTCATTGTACCTTTGCTGTCTCCCTTTCACTCCCTCACTCTTACCTGTGACTTCTCCACATCTCTTTATTTTCGGTGTGGTGTTGCTTCCTCTCTGGTCCTCTCTCCTTTCAGGCTTCCAGCTTCACTGTGACTAACATTATTTAGGTCCTCTATTTAAGTCCTCTGCCCTCTTCCTGCCCTCAGCTGATTTGGACTTCCAGGTTCATGCATATATGATACACTAAAATTACATACGCGTATCTCTCACGGAGAAGCTATTCATCCTTTTTTTCCCCCGGTTGTTGTCAGTGGTTACGCAAATAACCCTAGCGCCAAGTTCTTTGGCTGAGGTTCAGTTGTTGTGGTCTTAACTTACAGTGTAATACTGGTGTTAAATCTAAGGGATGATTCTCAAGAATGTTTCTTTACGCATTTTTATATATTAAAGGTTATTATCAAATGTTTTTTTTTAACTGTGAAATATCAACACGAGAACTGGCTTAAGAAAATCGGGCATCAAGTAGGTTTTCTCAGGTGTAAGAGATAAGGGTGTGCAGCGGGGGGGGGGGGGTTCATGGTTAGAATCTCATCATCATGTCCTGACTATCAATGTCTCCTCAAGGTTAACAAGAGTACACACCTCTGTAAAGCAATCAAACGTCGCCACAATTCATTACCCATTGAGTGAGCTCATTGTCGCTCTCCAGGAAACACTGATCCTTCCCTCCACACACTCATGCACACGTTGCATATGTATATACACACACAGCTACACACACAGACAGCGCCAATGTTCAAATTTTTGGCTCATGGTGATATTTCATATACATAACACTCAAGCAGCTAAAGTTGGTGGAGGTATACAAGCGTGAGGAGGCACATGTTTTATCCAGGCGGGTCTAAAGTAGACAGATTCATGACTCAAAGAGTCAAAGTCATGCGACTCGAGACCACGTCTCTGTCAATTTAACAGTGACAAGATCTATGTCACATTGCAAACATCAAGCATTCTTTCCGGAGGTAGCTGTGTTGTTCAGACGTGTATTCTGTCTAACACCTCTGGAATTTACGACAGCTGCAGCAGCTGATGGGATGATCCTCTGATAAAATCTTCATCTCAATCTGTGTCAGAATGTTACATGATTAGTTTTGAAGCAAACCAAACCAGGTGAATCGCAGTATTATGATGTAACCATCGACTCTAGCCAATCAAGCACTCTCATGTTTTGAGAGCAGTGCTCTTTGGCCATAGAACAAGTACTGTTTAACTTCAAAAATTACATGTAAGCACAGAGGTTTGCCAACATGGTATCTGTGTGTACTGTATTTGTCTTACAATACTTGTGCTGGCCATCGTATCATGTGTCACTTCATGCTGTCTTCTGATTGGTTGGCTTATACGTTTCGGTCATAGCAGCAGCACTCACACAGCCGTGACTTTTGTTCTGAATTTCAGAACTGAAATTTGTCACAGTCGATCTGTGGTCGTCAGAGCTGCAGTTCTCAGTGACTGTGACTCACGGACCTTACGACCACTCACACTTTTGTCTGGCATAGTCTAACATCAAACAGTGCATAGGGGCTGTTTGAGATCAGCGTGTACTGAAGTTACCTGAATGCAGCTCCAGTTCTATTAGTGCGTGTGTAGTCCTTTCTCTCCATATACATCTGACCCCCACATCAGGTTACCTGAGAGCTGAGTGACAGGTTAACTGCTCACTTATAGGATGTCACCACTCCATTGGATGGACAGTGCATCCATCTTTCTCAGGTTGCTGAGGTGGAAAAACAAGCCTACAAGACCTATAGTGGGCCATGCACATACTGATATCTTGCCTTGGAAAACTAACATTTGGTCACATACACATTAAAATAATTCTGTGGCTGAGACAAAGACAGAAAAAGAGGGAAGAAGGGAGGTACACATGGAGGGATGTGGAACAAATTAAGAGTGTGGTTAGTCAATGCTGCGCTCTCTCTGTTTTGTCTGGGTCTGTTGTTTTTGTTGCCATTGCTGTTTGCTGGCATATGATCAGCACAGTGTGGCACCGCATGAACAGTTCGGGTGTGAGCAGCTTGCCAAGACCGGCTTTGGTCTGAATCACATGACAAGGTGTTAGTGTGTTATTTTTTTCTACTTCCCTTTTTGTTATATTTAGAAAGTATATTGTACAGTCAATTAGATATGTACAGTATTTATCCACACACATCTCTGTCCATGAAAACATCCAGTGTCATCCACATTATGTCCATAAAGGATACGCAACTACACTATATTCATCCACAGTGCACATGATATGAGTCTGCAGTGTCCACACACATGACAGTTAGTTGGGACCGAGAATAAGCTTCTGTTAGAGTTGGACCTTTTCCAGACTGGGGACCTGTTTCTGTGTCCAGATGGGAGTTAAGAACAGATACTGGTTTGAGGGGTGCACAGCGTCAAATATTACAGTGAGACTGTCCTCCTGTAAAAAAATAAATAAATAAATTTAGCCCATAGGCCGACTGCAAACAGATTACTTTGACCCATGTTTACGTTTTATTTTTAGGTGACCTCTAGTGGCTGCAGTAATTATGACAGGAGCAAAGGAGGAAGTCAGGTGATAAAAAAGGTGAAAAAAGTTTTGGAGTGGTCCATGATTTTGTGCATGGTGCAGGTAAATTTGTTCTTGCTAGAGACAGTATGTTGAGGATGACATGTAGCAAAATTCGAAGAGACATTTGTATGATGTGTCCTGTGGCTCTGGTGCGACCTCAATAAAACCTGAATAAAATAACCCTTATGATGTCATCAGCATTATCTGAGCTTAGGCTACAAATCTGAACAAAAATCTGACATTATGAAGTGTGGGTATGAGACAAATACGTTATTCGTACTTAGACAATGTGCTGTGAACAAATACGAGAAACAGGATTTGCAATAATGTTCCATGTATGCTCAATGCAGACTACATGTCCGAGACACACCCCTCCACCCACCCCCCACTGTCACTGATGATGGGGCTATCCCTGCCCCTTCATGTCTGGCTCTCTTACCAGCACTCAGTCAAGCGCAAAAAACACAACTGTCCATGCAACAACCCCCCACGCCTCCCCTACTTACCAGTGACCACCACCCCCCTATATGTCTGTCCTTCTGTCATCCTCCACCCTAAAACCATCATGACACCACTGATCCAGTCATGACCAGCTACACTGGATTTTCTTCTTTACAGGAAAAGGAAAGTCTATTTTAACTAACATCCATGAATATGACTGCACAGTGTTGAATAATTGGAAGCACTTTACAAATCTAAAATTTATCACTGCAATCACTTTATCCTACGTCTTGACAATCACCAGGTAAACAATAGAAATATACTGTTTACATTACACAGTCATCTACTGCGAATGTTTGTTTGCATGTAACTGATTGGCTAATGCACTGTGTTGCTGGACAGTGTTGCGTTGCATTGCACCTGAAGTTGAGCCAGATACTGTGACCTTGCTTTTTTTTTTTTTTTGCCCAAGCCGTCAGTGTTGGCACAACCGCTCTGGCATGAATCATAGGTCTATTTAAACTAAAATGGTAGCTGGACAACATTGCATTAAGACAGTTTGCGTGAACAGAGAATCAAACTAATAAAAATGGACAAGATGGGAAACTGTTAGTGATCTTGGAAAGAGGAGAGAGAGGTCAGGGAAAGGGATAAAAAAAAAAAGAGGGAAAAGGAATTAGGGAGTAAATGGGGAGTGAACGTGAAGAAGTCAACAGAGACAGCAGATAGAGGGAGAGATTTACCAAGAATATATTAAAGAAGAGAAAAGAAGAGTCTAACAAGACCAAATCTAAAAAAATGAAAATGAGCAGAGGAGCACTCTGTTTCAGCCCGTGACAGTAAAATATGACTCCTCGATGGCTGAGACACAGTTTTCTATTTTCCCCGTCTCTCTCTATCTGCCTCCCTGCCACCAGTGTGCTGACATGCAAATAGAGCCAGAATGGAGCCTCTTGTCTGCCTAACAGGAGGCGACAGGGAGCCTGATGCCTAATAATGTCTACCATCTCGCTCAGGGATTAGACACAGCAAAAACTACAAGAGACAGGTGGTGAGGGGAGAGGAAACTCCAGGAGCTTATACGCGCTTTGTTCTCTGAATGGGGGAAGCCATTACAGGTGCACACAAGCAGACTGCAGCCAATCACGGCTTCTCGAGGCGAACACCCAAAGACATGTTTCTGAATCGGAGCCGCTACCACTTTGTACCAACACCCAACAGGAATATGGATTCCACATTTTCATGCTGACTGAATTTGTGTTCATCACAATATGCTCTGCTGTTCAATAAAAGAACCATCTCTACTGCTTCAAAGTAGAATTTCAAGGTTTGCTGTTCATAAGAGTCATAACTGCATTATCATGGACTGAATTATCATGAACTGCATTATAATGAACTGACAACATCCAGATTTTCAAAGTATCATGTACTTATACAAACATTTATATACACATTATATTTATGTGCACATGCACATATAAATGTATGTATATGTATATAAATTACTGCAATAAGGATCCTGATACTTTTGTAAATGAGAAATTTCAGTTTTTGATTTGTAATAAATTTGCAGAAAAATGTTTTCACTGGATTCTTGAGTGTAGACTGATGGGTAAAAATACCAGTTTTATCCATTTAAAATAAAATGTTCAGCCCAGTAAAGTGTGCTAAATGTGAAAGGGTCTGAATACTTATATGTTCATTCAGCTTAGAAACATTAAGTTCCCCTGCTGCCTTAAAATGTGTTTTGAAAATGTAAAACTAAGTTAACTTGAGAAAACAAGTTTTATAAACTTAGGATATTAATTTGAATTGATTGAACATATCCTCATTATACTAATATACTATATATATACTATATATATACTAAACTTATATAATATAATATACTAATAGAAAACCCAGCCTGACTACAACAACATTTCCCTCAAAATGTGTTTGCCGTTGATAATTAATCATATTTCACAAGTATTTTCTAGGAGACGAAGCATAGATGAACCAAATTAAATTCAAGTTTTTTGACACAACAACAAACAGGTTAGGTGTGAACACAGCTTTAGTTAATGGATTATAGAGTTTAAGACAATGCTTGTTCGTTCTTTTTCCAGAAGAAACCCTGTGTGGTGGCCACGTTCCATCAGCCAATCATGAGAATGAATTGTACTTCATTGAAAAAGAGCTTGGAGAGTGCTTGTGAAAACTGATCCACACTGACTGTTGTTCACTTTGCATCATAAAACTGTCTCACAACGTCCCTGCAAACACTGTATAATCTTCTAACAAATTACAGAACGCACACACAGTAAGAAAACACAAAGCAACACATTCTTTCTTCCCCTCCTCCTTCAAATAAGGTTAACTTAATTACTTGCTTAATCCAAGCACTCTTGGTGAGAAACCATTACAGAAGAGACACTGAACACAGACAAGTAAACACATTAGAGCATCAAACACATTACACTGCAGTACTCTCAAACACTCACAGAGCAAGCGTCGCTTTTCATAGAGACGGAAAAGGAAAGATTTCGAAAAAGCTGTACCTTTGCTTTTAGCTAGAGGAGCAGGAGGAGGCGGAGACAGAAGACAGGATCCACAGCCAAGAGAGTCCAGACAGGGAGGAGGAAGGAGAGGAAACGTGAGTTCCAATTCAAACATATCAATGTATATATGAATACATGTCATGAGGATGAATCAATGTACAGTAGCAAGTGTAATGCAGTTGTACATCACAAAACACTTAAATCATGCAATCAGGTATAAAAGAGCCACTGGATATCACAACATCACTGCCATACAAAGGTAAAGAGCAGTTTAAAAAACAAATAAATAAATAAAATAGACAGTTTAAAGTTCCTGGCTGTTCTGGTTAACTGTTTAACACATAGATTTGCCTTTTTTTGGAAGCTAATTTGACTGAAAATATTGGTGCAGACAAACATTCTGCTTTTGAACAATCTTTTATCAGTCTACCATTTAAAACATGCAAATCATCAAATCAGCTGAATTAATTGTATTGGTGTTAATATTGAACTTTGTTTAGCTGTAACTGCCAGTGAGAGAGGTTTTGTAGCAGTTTGTTGGCAGTTCTTTTTATCATAAGTTCTCCAAATGAAACATAACCGAACAGTTTCAATTTTTATTTTCTATATTAAAGGTTTGGTTAGGTTTAGGCACAAAAGCAACTCGCTTAGCTTTAGGGATAGATGAAGATTTGGTTTACATATTTACTTGAAGGTTTGAGAAATGTTTTGTTGTATTTATTTCTTTTATTTTCAGTCTTTTTTTTTGTCTTGTTTTATTGTCAGAATATTTAACACATCTGTTGACAGCTTTGTCATTTGATCATAAACAGATGTAGTGTTTGTCTATTTAAATGAAACGACTGATGCTCTTGTTTTTGCCTTATTTGCCAATTCCTTAACTATTGTACCGGATTACCTGGTTTCTGACTCAGAATTACAACAAACAGGCTGACTTTGAAATAACATGACCATGGCAGTCATCATACTAAATCATGTGTTTCACTAATGTAAATAAATGTATATTAATAAAAATGTATATTTTTTAATTGCAAAAAAAGTTCATGAAGTAGTTACTGCACTTTACCTTTGCAGGGTCGTACAGCAGAATAATACAATCACACTATCACAGTGTATATAGAACCATGCACTTTTGTCTATATTACACAACAACACCAAAACATGCTGCTCCACACCAGAATCCCAAACAAACAAAAAAGATATGATTGAGAAGAGGTAAAGAGAGGCATACCTTGTTCTGCCATCATATGTGCAAGGCCTTGAGAGGATAAGAAAGGCATAAAAGAGAGGGAAGAGAAAGATTGGAAGCGCATACTTCAGAACAGAGAACACTTAGTTCCAATACTCTTTTGTATTGTGATGATACATGTTTTCCCCAGGTGAGAAAACATGACATCAGAGCACACTGACAGGTGTCACAAAGCTTCCTGTGAATGAACAGGAAGCTTCCTCATAAGAAATATCAGCATGTTAGTAACCCCCTGCTCAAGCACATTTAACCTGAAGATTATAAATATAAGCCCAATGTTCACTCTCTTTTAGCTCTTGTTTGGTCTCTACCTTCCTGATGGCTCTGGATCTTTAGCAGCTAATGTTCCAGCATGTTTTTAACAGATAATCGCTATCAGGTGTTAATTTGTACAGCTGTGGCCAAAAACAACACAATGAGAGCAGTAAGAGTGAACCCGATCAGTGAGAAAAACAATGAGCTTAAACTCACTATCACCAGGAGGAGCTGGAGATTTAGCTGATGATTCACCGTAGGTTCATCACTACAAACAGCCCCTTTCACATTGTCACATGTTTTCTTACTGTCATTTGATACATTAAAGATGCTTTAACAATGATCTCTTCTACATGATGTAGTGCTAAAGAAAGACATCTATCTTCTTGTTAATGTATTCATTTATTTAACCAGGTAAAGCACAGGTAATAACATCTCTCTTGGAATATTGACCTATGTTTTAATTTCACAGTATACTGAAACATTAAGCAATAGAATTTTTATTGTATGTGCAAATAACATACAAGAACAAATGTACTGTATCTACCATTTACATTCACCATTTTATATAAATATATACATTATTTCTTGTTTCATCTTCTATTTTTTTTTTCACATTACTGTTGTGAATCTACCTTTATGCTGTTTCACCAGTAGCCTCACAATGCAGATTCACCAGGCCCATACTATGTTTGTATTGCTCCCTGTCTGGAAATCTGCAGCTATACAAATAATTGCTAAGGTTGTCATATATTTACATTTTACATTGTTTTCATTCAAACTCACCTGGCATATTACTGACGACTTCTGGAACAGAAAGAGACAGAAAACAAGCAAACAAAGGCAGTATTAGAAACACTCATATTACTTGCATGTTGACTTTCATGCAAATGATTAAACCCTTAATAGTCCATACAGAGGGCTGGCAGTGGGCACAGCCATGTGTATGTCCGTTAAAATTCAAAAGGTTTTAGCAATTAGGAGTTACAGTAGCAACATTTGGTTTAAAACCATCATTCAGTGACAGCTGAAATTCAGAGAGACACACAGATTTGAGTCTGTTACCTTCCAGTGCAGACACATTACCTTATTTGATCAGCATTCACAGGAGCTGTTGCTAAATTAAATAGACATTCACAAAGGCAACAACAACCCAAAATAAAATAAAGTTCATCCTTTGATTGACTTTTGATCTTTGTTGACAAAGTCCAAGGACTGACAGAACAAACCTACAGGTGTAAAGCTCCGTGTTCTAGCTCACAGAGGCTGCAGTGATGTGCAGTGCAAGTGTTGGACAGATTAAGCACCATACTGATGATTTTGTTATTCTTACAGCCACCGAGGGAGTTGAGCAGAAGTGTAGCATTTAACAAAACCATGGGGCCCCTAACATCAAAAATCCAAGATTCCCTGAAGACACTGAATATCCACAGCAAAACCTTTTGGAAATATGGCCAATGCTTTCTGAGCTCTTGTCGCAGATTAAAGTGGTTGTCAAGTGCAAATCCTGACCTGACAGTGACTTCAGATTAAAAGTCTGAGGGTAAGAAAATGCTCCACAAATGTTGTTAGTTTCTGAAAACTGTGCACAGCCGGATACATTACCAAGATCACCCCGGGAACAATGAAAATGATGGCAAGATCATGTCAGCTAATACAGACAGCTACCAAAAAAACAATGGGAGGGGCAAAGTGTCAAGGTGTCAATACAGTATTTCAAATAGTAATGGTGTTAAATAATAATAATAATACAATGAAACAACAAGCATTTAAATTTAAATTACTTTACACAAAGGCAGACACACACAGACAACCACACATTCACACCTATGGACAAAATAGAGTAGCCAATTAATGTAATGTGCATGTTTTTGGGATTGTGGGAGGAAGCTGGAGTACCCGGAGAGAACCCACGCAGGCACAGGGAGAACATGCAAACTCCACACAGAAGAGCCCAGACCGGGGTTCGGACCTGGAACCCTCTAGCTGTGAGGCAACAATGCTAACCACTGTGCCGCCCATATTAACAAATCAAACATATCTTAAAGGAGTGGGATACAGAGGCAAACTGTTCTTATGGGAAACTTATTGGAAATATATTTATTCTGAACACAGATATGCAGAATAACTAGAAACATTAACTGCACTAACCAATGATGAACAGTGGTAAAAAGTATAACCAATTATATACTGTAGCTACAACTGACTATAGACAAACAGGCAGTTTAACAGGTGGTGATAAAGTGATGAAGCCAACTTAAATTATCAACATATTTGATCGTATGTTGCCTCATCTTTTCTATGTTATTATTGAGACTTTAAAGTGAAACTACAGGCCCCACTGTACTTGGAAAGCTCCATATTTTGTTTTGCTAGATCCTTCTTTTTCTAAAAATGGTCGAGTACAACCACTTTCTGGATGTGAGAGTTACCATCATATGCATGTACCCAGGCGACAAGGTGTGAACAAAGGTTCTGACATAAAAGCAAAGATACCAATGACACACTCCATAGAAGTGGGTGGCAGTAATGAGTCAGCCACCATGAAACACTGAAAGAATGAAAAGGAAAGTGACGGCAACAAATATGTTGGGGCATGATGAAAGAGCCATAATCAGCTGGAGCGTCGAGCATTATAAGTAAGAAGAGAGAGATCGGCAAAAGGTCAAAAAGGCCAAAAAAGAAAGTGATCAGACAAAAATAACCCTTGGCCTAACAATGACACAACAAACATCTGGGTTTCCAAACAGACTTGGAAATGGTATCTGCTTTACTCGACTGGCAACGTAACTTCCAACGCACTGGTTACGGTGTTGAAGTGACGTTTGGTGTGGGAATTCAATTTCTGTTGTCGTTTGTGGCTGCGATTCAAAATCCTAATGTCAGGTGAGTGAATGCCAGTGAAATAACTTTAGGGTTTTATTCAGCAGAAGCAACAATAAGTTACACAAACAGACAGCATCCTCCAATTACAGAGACAGAGGCCACTGTCTCTGCTGCGCAGCAGAAGTTATACTCCCACTTTAAATGTTATTAAGTACTTATTTTGGTTAATCTTTAAAATCAGAGTAGTTATAGACTTTCTAAAAACAATAATATCTGTAACTAAGATATCATCTCAAGTTCCATGACACACTTCACAGCCAAATATCTCTGAATACTGGACAGATCAGTGAACTGATTCCTTCCAAAGGCCCCAACACACATGAAAGCGCAAAGAGCAAAAATCCAACAATGTTCATCATCAAAACCATTGTCCTTCTTTGATTATTGAAATACACGTGGCTTTATTTAGTTAGGCCACGCACAGAAATGAAGTAGCTGGAAAATGAAGTAAAAGGTAATTGACTTGAGATGCATTAAATGTTCTTAGCGAGGACTAATTGGGCATGTTAGGGTATTAATGTGAACACAAGCAGATGGAAGTCAATCAGATATGCATTAGATATTAATTCAGTTTAAACTGAGGGCTTGTGTCAGCTGCGCTCCAATATGGAAAGAGTTGGTCAAATGGTCATCTGGGATCTGTGTGTGTGTGTGTGCATGTGTGTGTGTGTGGGTGTGTGTCGGGATAATCTTGCTAAAGCTTCAATATCTTTGTGTGCTTTGTGAACTAGTTCATTTGAGATTAGCATAGCACTGAAGTCCACACTCAAACACCAACAGAAGAGGAACACTCTTGACAGAAGGAGATTTGACCGGATTAAATGTGTATGTGCACACACACACGTGTAAGGTAGACAGATGGAAACAGAGAGAGAGAGTGTGACAGACAGTAGTGTGTGTCGTTTCCTCTCACTGACTTGTTTTTTTGTGACACTGACCTGTGTCATCCTGTCATACTGTTATATCATAAGAGTGAACGCCTCAGACCTTTTGTCCACTTCACTTATCAATCACATGGTCTGCTAATGTCAGTATGAGGTCTTTATTAGGGATCTTTATGGCAGTAACAGTAGGAGAGCTCCTGCACAACACAGGATTAATCTGCTGGACTTGGTGCTTTTTTTTTTAATGATTCATACTTTGATTTATTTTTATTTTTTTTCAAGACCCACCAATTCCCAGTCTTCCAATTCATTTCAAGGATTTAATACTATGGGTTTTTGGTCAGGTAGAAGTCCTCTAAGGTTAAAGCTTTAGCAAATAACACTTATTTAAGGTTATGGAGAGATTGTGGTCGTGGTTAAAACAAACCAGGTTGACTGACAGAGGAGATACTTACTTACTTACTACTGGGGACTGAGTAGATAGAACAGATTAACAGATTCTTCTTTCTGTTTTTTTTCTCCTTGTGTTTGACTTTCTGACTAATCCATCATTCAAAGCTCATTCTCTCTCTGCCTTTCTTCTGATGATCAGCTGTATTCACTCGCCCTCCCTCCTGCTCTATCATTATTTTGTTCTCTATCTTGACCTACTTCCCTTGGCAGTTTACTTCCCCTGTATTGTGCGTCCGTCCCTGTCATCAGGCTTTAGAGTGTGTGAGTGCATGTGAGTGCGTGTGTGGACAGAGAGAGAGAGGGAGATGTAGACAGAGAGGCATGCGAAATGCATACATATTTAATAAGGTACCAGTCAACAAATCAATCAAACAGTCAAAGGTACAATTTCCAGTGACAGGCTTACCAGCATTTAACTTCACACAATTACTGTATCAGGCAGTTCCAAAACAGTTTTCCTGTGTTATGAATATAACAAATCTATATCCTCCAGCTCTCTTCAAAAATTCCTCCAAAGAAAAAAAAGAAAAAAAAAAATCCAAACAGATCACCATCCTTTGGGGTGACTCACTGGCGCTTTTACAAACTTATTTATTCATCAGTGGACACATAATCTAGGTAAGAGTATGACTCGCTTTTAATTCAATACCCAAAAGGTGAGGCAAGGATAGTGGGGGATTAGAGCTCAAAGTGGATTACTTAAAGGGATGATTCATGATGTGTTGGATAAAGTGGGAGAGCACAGTAATTAATGAGGTATATAATATTTAGCTATCTGTCGTCACTGCTGGCTTAACGGTTTTCTGAATGTTTTCAAGTATGGAAGGTAAATCAGTACATGGGAGGTACATACATATGTACGTACATACAGATGGGTGACAAATTAAAGGAAGCGTGTCTTAGTAAAGTGTTGGGCCACCATGTGCCTCCAGAACAGCTTCAGTGTGTCTTGGCATTGACTCGCTGGTGTTTGGATGATGCAGGTGGAGAGAACTCTAACACATCGGTCCAAAAATCACCCAAAGGTGTTCAACTGACTTGAGATCTGGTGACTGTGAAGGCCATAGAATCGGATTCACATCATTTTCATTCTTATCCAACCATTCAGTGACCCCTCATGTCTTATGGATGGGGGCATTGTCACCCTGGAAGAGACCACTGCGGTCAGGATAGAAATTTTTCATCATAGGATGAAGGTGATCATTCACAACAACTTTGAGTTGCAGTGGCCCTTCTCTCTGAGGGGACAAGTGGACCCAAACCGTGTCAGCAAAATCCACACCACAGCATAACAGAGCCAGGGGATCCCCTCACTGCTGGGGTCACGCGTTCAGGTCTATACCATCCTCCTGGTGTTCGCCACACATGTTCTCACATGTTGTGTAGAACATGGTAAAGAAGGACTCATCTGACCATATCATTGTTTTCCACATCTCTGTAGACCAGCATCTGTGGTTTCTGCACCACTGAACTCTATAATGTGTCTCGTTCTTTGTAATGAGGGATTTATCACTACAACCCTACTGTAACATCCCTCTCTGTGTAACTGTTGATGGACTGTCATTGCTGCCACAGTCTGATCACGTCCTGCGCTGACGTTCTCAGTCACCTGAGGAAGAGCTGCTCTTCTGTTTTTCCTTACACATCTCACTAATGCACGAGCATCACAGTCATCAAATGTGCTCTGTCGACTGGAATTTCCGTGGTTGACAGCACACGTTTCCTCATCACTGATGTATTTCCCACAGATCTAAATGCAGATGTCACTTTAGTCCCTGTTCCTATTAAAACACCAGACAGTGGATCAGTCTTTGTGACTGAAGCTCCTGCCATCAGTGCCCCAACAATGAACCCTGTTTCAAAGTCATGTAGATATTTGCCTCTTGCTGTCTTGATACAAAACCAGAATCAACTGGTCCTGCTCGACATTTTTATACATAATTGGACTTTAATTGTTTAATTGTATTATGCAGTGCACCTGCATGGAGGCCTCTGCATTCATTATATTTCTCCACTCAGTTACTCAGGTTTTTACCTTTGTCACCTGTCTGTACACACACACACACACACACACACACACACACACACACACATACAATTCACAAAGGATAAGGGATCAAGTTATTACAGTGCTGAAGGCTTCATTATTATTGGTTTCATCATCATCATCATCACTGTAACAGCCATAATCTTCTCGCTGACTGATTTTTACCAGCAGCCATGTTTTATGTTGATATAAACGCATGGGCAGCTGGAGAAACAGCCAGGGAGGGCTGCACAAGCCATCTGCTCCTGTTGGGGTAACAACGGCATACAACTAGCAGACCATTGGCTGTGTGGCAACACAGTTGCAGACTGAAAGAGGTTGTTTTTTGGTTAATGCAGAATAGACACAGGTGCTATGAAAATTGAAATTCTGAGATAACAGTCTCTTTGAAACAAAAAAAAAAAAAAAAAAAGACTGTGGCTGGATAAGTGAGTGATGAGTTTACCAATGGGTTTCAATTTTTATTCCTATTGACTAACAATGTAACAATACCTGAAGTACATATACAGATCATTCAGTCAAAATATTCCTCACTAACTCTCAGTGCTCTTGCCAATGTTAGGCATAGAAGTTGTACTAAGAGTAATCCTCGGAGCCTCCAGAAAGAGGAGCCATTCGTAATCATAGCCCAGAGGAGATATTACAGAGGCAAAGTTCTTCATCCAATACATCTCTCTATCTGCAGCAGGGTCTTCAAAGGGGGGGATTTCCAACCAAAGCTGGCAGGTTTGCAGGTATCAGCTTAGGTTCTTGTCAAGAAATCAAGCCGGTATGGTTCTCTCTCTCTCTCTTGCGAGGGCATAGGCAGGGGGTTGATTGGTCCAGGCAAGTATGGCGTCATTACTGATACATTCAGATGAAGCCACATTTTCCAGGCAGTCGAGTGAGTTCAAGTCAAAACACATCAGGGCCTCCAAGCTTGACTGTTGGTGAGAGGACTGAGATGACTGGGGTGTTGTACATCATCATTTTGGTGTGACATGAAATGCTTTTCCTTTTCCAAAGAAAGTCAGCTTGCTTCTTTAGTACGCCAAGCTGAGATAACGGAGCCAGTTCATCATGAATAACCAAGGGCCACCACGAGCTTGCAGCTCCTACTGGTGGAGCATAAAGTCCCCCATGGGGATGCCCAGCGAAGGTCCCACCTTGGCAGCAAGGTTGCGTTTTGTGGCGAATGTGTCATGGAAAAAAATCTGCAATATTAGCTTGTACCTCTCCTTTAACATTTTCTATTGTCGCATGATTAATAGAGAAGAGAAAGTATGAGCACATTATTGTTGTTCCGACATGCAGCGTCTAGTCAGAAGTGGCTGCCTGTATGTTACACAACATACTGTTCAGAATACTGTTAGACTGATTAGATCTGATCAGATACCAAAACACTGCACAGTGGTTTGTAACACTCACACATCTACTTCATGTTTTGTCGTCACAACATTTTGTTGCGAGGTAAACTGTATAAATATGTCGTTCAAGTCACATAGCAATCTGCCAGGAATGTGTGTTAGCACGTATGTGATTGGCCGGTGCGGCGCCTTGCTGGATGACACTGCATTGTTTTAGCAGAGCCATCTGTGTTGGCACCCCCCTCTGCTCTGACGGACTAGCTGCATTCGAATGAATGAGAGGGCTGCATTTTTTTTCATGCAGGGCTTCAGTCGGTCTGAATGCATGCCTCCTGTTCCTGTAGTCCTTTAATTTTAAACATCTGCAGGAAGTGCTGAGTTTAATTGAAGGGGTACCAAAATAATGACAAAGTAGAAGTGATCGGAATTAATTAACTTTACTCTGCCCTGTACGTGTGATTCAACCTCAGTGTTTTACTATGAGAATCTGATCTTTAGTTTGTTTGTTTCGGTCATGTCACATTCTCTCTCTGCCTAACGTATTCAAAAAGCAGGCAGTCCACCAGTCCACGTCGGTCACCCTCATTAAGCCCGTTATTTATCCCTTAACAATCAACAGTCCAAATTCTCTGCTGGGCTGAGTTCCCTGCATCCACTCACCTATCAATGTCTCGCAGGAGGCAGCCAGGCAGACAGGGAGAGTCAGACATAAATCAAGGCTGGGAACGGGTCCCAATGTGGAGGCTGTAAATCAAGGTTGAGAAAAGCGGCCTAGCAACCACAGTCACCAGTGCACTCGCATCGAAGCCTCTCTGAGTCACACAACACAGCGCTGAGGGGCTGGAGGGTGGTCAGGTCTGTCTGTGTGTTTTGGAGCAAGAACTGTGAGAGAACAAGGGAGTCAGCAGAGGGAAAGGGAGAACATATAGCAATACCTTGATGTAAGAGCTGGAACACCAGTACTGAAGAATGACTGAGAACACCATATTCAAGTACTTCTCACCTAAATGAGTCCAAAATAGTGCCACTGGGGACAACACTGTGTTAAAATGGCTGGAAATAGAACCTTCATGATACTGTAGAGCTCAGTAACTCATTTGTTTGCTGTGGATATTCAGCTGTGGATATTCATTGTTCCCAGAGGATGATTCAAATGGACTTTGGTGGCCCTCATGTCAAAATTTCCTTTTGACCCTGTTTGACTCCCTGAAATTTAAACATTAAATTTGAACTACGTTCGTGCTTCCCAGGACAGAGCCTTTTGACATGCTGTGACTCGTCTTCCTTGAGTCAAATTTTCCATGGAAGCAAAAGGATGATCTGATAGGAAGATTGCCAGGACATGTAGTACACATTCAGTGTCAGCAGAGGAAAAACATTTTCAGCCCCAATGTTAGTAAGACCAAGCAAAGAACAATCATCAGTATGTGGCTCTGTCACACACTTTCATAAAGTGGGGTGTAAGACACGATCGAACCGACGGAGCTAAAAAAAAAAAGATTTATTATAGGTTGTCCCTCTACCAGCCATCTCAGCTGCTGATATCATGGACCTCACCACAGATTAACAGAAGTTTGACTCACTGCTCCAACAGCCTGCAGACAAACTAATATTTACCTCCAGCTGCTGACAGAAACCTAAGGACAAACACTTATTCCATCAGCTGAGAATAAAGGAATGTCTCCACTACACTGTTTTAGTCTCTCTCCTAGTCTTTGTCGGCCTAAAAATAACAAGCCTCAATATGAACTTTGTTATGGATTATGCCAAATATATTTGGCGACAGGAGATGTGTTATAATACTTAGAAGGACTGCATGAAAAATGAAAGCAGTATTAACATGTACTGAAAAAAAAGCACTAGTTCATTGATGTTATCATTTCAAGCTAAGCACAGTGTTACCATTATCATAATTTACTGTCTTCATTTATCACATAGAGACACAAGTTCTGCTGTAGCAGTGAGTGGGTGAGCTCATGATATTTTCCTCTAATATCAGTCAAAGCACACAGTGAGTAAAATATTATAGGTCTATACACATCTATATAAATATGCACAGTGTCAGGATCATCATGCTCAGAACACACACGGCCATAAATACTGAGGCCTTAGCCTTGTTTTCACTCTCAGAGGTGTCTGAAACATTCAAAGAACATTACGCTAACACACACACACACAAATCAATTAAGCTAAAAAAAGACTTGAGATGTTCAGGGCCTGTATAAACAAGATTAAATAAAAAGGAAAAATAAGAACAGACCAAGTTAAAATAATGGGTCTGAACATCAGAAACAAACTATAGTTATGCATGATCAGCCTGTGAGAGTGCTGGACGACAGGAGCAGACAGACGGCCAGACCATGTAATGCTGTATTAACAGAGGAACAGAGCTCTCTCATATTTGACTGGTGCTCAGTGCACTGAGGTCAGTATAGTGAAGTGTGGCTCCTCCTCTCATTGCCAGTCAGCAGCCGGCAGCTGCAGCTAGACCTCCGCCCGCCTGATGTCGTGACAAAGCACAAGCTGAGCTTGCGGAATTTCGTTACTACTTTACACACCAGCTAGAATCGTGCAGTTTTTCGTGCGTCTGCAGTGGAAGGCAACTAAAAGAGAAGAACCGACGCACGAACAGTTCCACCCTCAGAGCCCACCTTGTCAGCTAAATGCCACCCATTCAATCAGCTGAGCGAAAGCAAAGCAGCTCAGCCGCCACCAAGACACAGAAGAGGAAAAGCCCCGACAACACCACCCCCCAACCCCCCTCCCCTCCACGCCCCTCCCCATCCTTTCTTTTCTTTCAAACACCGGCAGTGATAGATAAAAACCCTAATCTTTAAATTCCAGATTCCCTGGCCTTTTTATGTAGCAGGGATTTGGCATCAGCCCAAATGGGATGTAAATTCCACATTTGGGTGAGAAGAGAGTCTGAAACTTAAAGATGGAGGGAAAAAAAACAGTTGAACAAATATATATAAAGACAAATGATTTGATGTGAATTAATTCATTAAAAAAAAGAGTTCAGTAACTTTCTCATCTAAGTGGTATTGATTATCTCATAAAGAGTCAGATTATTGTGTACTCCTTAGCTGCTGGAAAGCCTGAAGAATCTCTATTGATTGTGAATAATTAAGTACATGACAACAGTTATTTTTTTTTTCTTCTAGAAAAAAAGCAGAGGTGACTGGATCCATTTCATGCACTGACTGCATGTTCACCAATTACCACAACAAAACAGCCATTATCACAGAATGTTCTGTGCTCAGGATTTATCTAATCACAGGAAATCCAAGTTTCTACATAAAGCAGGTGAAAGTGCCTTTTATTTGGCCTGCAGGGAGGAAATACATGGGGGAAATGAATAAAGGGCTTTCTTTTAATAGACATCAATTTTGGTCTGGGTACAGCCAGCTGTAAAGCTACTGAAACACAGCTCGGGCAAAATTCTCAGCACAAAAGGATGTGATATAAAACACCTGCCATCTTGTGATTGGGTGAAGAAAAGGGGCTCAGGAGGGCCCCATTCTCTCTATAGGCGTCCTTATCACTGCCTGCAGGACTGATGCCATTAACCTGCGCCTCACTGACTAACCGTGCTTAGATTAGCTCTCTGATTTTACAGGCTCGGCCTCTTTCAAATACACACACACATATATATATACAGGGATAATAACAATCGCTGAGAGCCATGCAAGCCCCACAAAGTCAAAGTGCCTCAGAGCCCCTGACACCAGGTATAATATCAGAAACAATCCTTAGACTAGAGAGATAAAAAGCCAAGTCTACAAGGCCATGACGTTGATCTTTAACATTCCTATAAGGTAACATGACAAATGAATTCACACTGGACACCATTACACAGAGGAAACAGCTGTGCTTTTTTCCATACTGGATTAATGCAGCTCTCCAAATGTGAAAGATCTTTAAGTGAACATTCACTGAATTTTTATTTGGATGATACTGTTTGTTTGGATTGATATTGTTGGACGATACTTGTCTTAATTCTTCACTACCTTTGACCAGCTTTGGTCCCAGACCTCTCCCATTCAGATCAAGGCCTCAGGAACAGCAGTAAGGCAACAGTGGGGCTGTGAAGCAATTTTCACATTACGGCCCCTTGAAAGTGCAATAAATAACAATTACAAATGGTTAGAATACAAAACAAATGTAAGAAATTAGCCAATTTCAAAGTTGAAGCCAGTGAGTGTTTCACAGTTGGAATCCTGCCAGAGTGTATCAGGGTGAATAACAGAGACTTTAGAGGTGTGTGTTACCTTCACTGCAGAAGCGGCCCTTGTACTCTGTTTTGGAGCAGTCACAGATCGGCTCTCCATCCACCACTGAGCATGTACCACCATTTTCACATGGGTTCACAGTGCACCACCCTTCTGACTCCAGTGGCACCTTAAGGCTTCCCAGCAACAGGGGCTGTGAGATGCCATATTTGAGGTCTGTAATTGTGCCCCTGAAGGGCTGCATGTTTCGCACCGTAGGGAGCGTGAGTGCGCCACTGCGGATATCCTGAGGCACCCCACCCAGGAACAGCTCGCTGACTATTTTCATGAACTGACGCTGAGGCCGCACCTCATCAGCTGCGGCCTGGCCATCCAGTACCAGCACTGTGCGCAGGTTATACCTGCTCAGAGTGGCAAAGTGCCAGCTGCCATCATCCACCCGCCTGTCAGACACCACCGTGGTCTCAGCACAGTCGATGCTGAAACGCAGCTGCAGTCGGCCCTCCACCACAGACAGCTGCAGAAAGTCACAGTAGCCTCCATCATCAAAATACAGAATGAGCGCTTCCGACGCCTCCGTCTTGAACTGGAAACTGAGGTCACCGCGGGTGCTGGCGTCCCAGCGGAGGTAGCGTGCCCACTGACCTGGTGTGCCTAAAAAATCCAGTCCCAGACATGTGCTTAGGAACATTTGCAGCCTGATAGAAAAACCTACAAGATCCATAGCTGCAAAGAATTGATTAATCCAAAAAGGTGTCGGACGGGGATGCAATCAGACTGAAATCTTAGGGTGGTTAGACTGAATTTCAAAGATCCAGTTTTATAACAATATGTTCAGAGATATATATTTATAAATAAGGGAGAAGGGCAGTAGCAGGAGAACAGTCGTTGTGGTTAACAGTCTTAAGGCCAGTCACATCAGTAAATAATTGTCCAGTAGCTGCAGAGTGCTCCTATGGAGGAATTGTTGTTTTCCTCCGTGGGGTAAATGAAAGGACTGACAGAGGGAGAGGGGAGGAGGTGGTGATGTTTTAATGTTTTCTTTACTCTTCAAAATAGATGCTATCGAGACTCATGATGCAAGGTCTGATGGGATGGACCTCTCTGTCTATCAGGGCGAGCGGAATTTCCTCCTTCATGTTGTCCACTGGGAAATGGAGCTGACAAGGGATCCACTGGCCTCTCTCAGTTCCATCACTGTCAGAGAAAGAGAGGAAGAAAGTTACAAAGGCACCATCAGCAGTGATTTTACTACTATTACTATAATAATAATGATACAACACACACCCCTCAGCTAATGAGAGTACCACATGACATGTATGTGTACAATCTAAACAAAAAAGTTCAATAAGTGAGGAAGGTGCCATGAGAGGAAAAAGCATCAGTACTGTTGCTATAGTTACCTGTGGTGTAGAAAGAAACTAAGTAAATTTACTCAAGTACTGAATCTAAATATAAGTAACTCATAATGGTACTTAGGCATTTCAAATTTATGCTGCTTCACACCTGTAGTCTACAAAATTGAACATTTAACAGCTATAGCTACATTAGACAAAGAAGGCAACAGCTTTAGATTTATTATCATGTTTAGACATGAAACATATATGACTGTGCTAACTCATCTGTACATTGCAACAACATGAAATCTGCTCAGAGTGCTTCAGTCCTCATCAATGTGTGTTGAAGGTTTTGTTACGTTCTCGCAGACACATTAACATGTAAGCAACATTTTAATGTTAACATTAGAGTTTTAGCTACCTTAACCTTTATACTGTTGGGCAGCTTGATTTAATGATAGATCACATTTTATCAGGCTGAGGTGGAACTAGCTTTTTAAATTACCTAAATGATTAAGTGATTATCAAAACTGCAGATAAAGTTTTTAAATTGTCCAATCGATTAATCAGCAAATTGTGACAGCTCTGATATTACCCATAAATTTTAATTCCCATCAAGAATGAGCCTGATCCTCTGAAAACCGTTCATCTCCAGAGTGACAATCAGTTCCATTTATCAGATGATACAGTGAGTTTTTGGAGTTTAGTAAGAAGTAGGAAAAAAAAAACTCACAATCAACTTTTTCTGAACAGAAACTCTGCAAACTGCCAAGAATAAAACTGGTGGAGAAATGATGACTCTTGTATTTATTTATTTGTTGAACTAAAATAAGCAGAGCATAAAAATACTGGAACCAGCCCATAAAATACCCACCAAAGTAAAAATGTCAACACCCCACAGGTTCTGAAAAACCCCCAACAGTCCCAGAACAAAACACTGAGGATGTGATCTCAGTGTCCTTAGAGGCAGCGACAGCCCTGATGGATGGTAGCACAAATTACATGTAGGATTTTGCTGTAATGAAGACACATATTGAACATACACTTTGTTTAAAAAAAAAATAATAATAATAATAATAATAATGTAGTGGACGGTTCACAGCTAACATACTGTACTGTTGGCAGTCACCCATCCTAATTAAAAGTGCCTGTGATAGTGCTGCATTTTTTTCCTCCTCCACAAAGGTTGTCTGGAGTTATCGGTCATCTGCTGGGTAAATTAGTCTCATTATTCTCATGGCAGTGCATGACTATCAGTCAGCCAGGCAGACTGCCTTTATCTGATGACCAGCCTGGAGAGACAGCTTTCTCCTGAATCCTGCTGAATACTAAGAAGCACAGAAAACCACAAGTAGGTACTGATGCAATATCCAGTGAGTAAACATTTTATATATATTTTCTTTGTAGAAAAATCTACCCCAACATTAAATAACATCGATAAAACTGATACAAAATGTCCAACTAAAAAGCCGGTTTTGGTAAAAAGCAGTAAATACAACCTCTACAGCAAACATTAACAATGACTGCTTCTGAAAACTAAAACTAAATAACTATAGTGGCATGTGCAAATGCTTGGGCACCCGGCTAAGTCAGCTCCTCGATGATGTTACAGCCCGTACACATCTTTTGTAGCCTGTGTAGCTGTCTTTCTTGTTCTGTTCATGATTTAGGAATTTTCACCTACTCGGATCTAGACTACTTCAGGTTGTGAGATATTTTTTGAATGATTGCGGAGTGTGTGTACAACACAGCAGTTCTGAGATCTATCCACAGAATAATCAGTGGTGTTCAAATCAGGGGACTGTGAGGGTCGAATGTGAGGTGAATCTGACATGTAACCAAACACCCAATTTCACGTGCCATGCATTGCCGGTCCCCCTCTTGTTGCCCTTATGCTTTCTTTGTGTGCGCTAATAAGCTTTTTTGCCTCTCATCTGTAGTCCAACCATTTCCTTTTGTCCTCTGCCAGGGTCCTTTGCTCTGAATGTACAGAGTTGATAGCCTCTGCTACTTTTTGCTATTCAGTAGTTAGTGTTCTGCTTGTGATTCCAAAGCTTTTTTTTCTGTTTTCATTGCCATGTCGTATTCTTTGTGGTGAAAAAGCGCTTTCACATGCAAATGATTAATTAAGGGAGTGTCTCCATCCATGTATGGCTAATGGTAGGAGGGGAAATCAGGCATGTGCTTGCAATTTCATGGAGACTGAGATCTATAAAAACAGAACCAGGCGTATGCAGGAGTTTATAGATCTGACAAAAAGAATGTGTATGTCCACAGTTTTAGCCATGAATTTCAAATTATCATTTCAACCATCATTATCAACCTTGTGTTACCACAAGGTTTGAAGAGTCAGCTTTAATTAAAGTGTTTAAGTGTAAAACTAACAGCACATACAACAGAGCCCGCGACCTCTGTGGCAAAGCACTTTGTGGACTGAACAAGTGCTCCACCTTTAACACCCATATTGGTCGCTTGTCCCCCCTACCCTCAGATACAACCCATAAGAGCGCACCAATGGCAGGTTTACTGGACCTTTGTCACCAAGGTAAACCAGAATGAGGTTGTGGAGCAGTCATGGATGAAAGAAACAATGCTGACTGATGGTTTCACGCAGGAAACAAACAGTGGTCTCCTGTGTCAAAGTCCTGTTTTGTCCATCCACCCTTCCACCCCAACCTCCTACTTAGGTGGACTTTGTTGCACTATACATCATCAGCCTTGATTTCATTTACACATCCAGTAGTTACAGGGCAACACTAGCATTCATTCCAAGTGGACCACTTGATGAATTTAAGTCAAATTTTCCCTCTCTTTTTGCTCTGTTTTTGGTCCCCACCAACTTCTGAGGGAAATATTTGTCTCTAGCTGTAAAATGCTCCACTGTATTCATCAGCTAATAGCTGACTGTGTCTGTCAGCTGTGGTGAGCTGCAGATTCAGCTGATAATTCACTGTAGGTTCATCACTACAAGCAACCCATTTTACATTGTCACATGTGACACTTTACAGCCACTTTAACAATGGTCTTTTATATGTGTGATTTAGTGAGTCATTTCAATAGAAATATATCTTCTAGTAAAATGAGAGCACTTATAAAATGATCTCAATCAATGATGTCCAACTGTACCAGAACTGTACCACACTGTAAATCACAACTACAAATGAAAAGCACGTTTTCCCCCTAAATCAACAGGCCACGTGTTTCCACCAACCTGTTTTTATTTTCAATTTCCACATTTAAAAAAAAAAAAAAGATTTTTACTACAACACAATTATAGTTGCTTTTCCTTTCTTGTCGTCAGCAACCAAGGCATTAAGTGTTCGTCACTGGTGCAGCCAAAAAGGCTTAATGGTAATTAAATCCTCTAGAGCAGACCACCACGTTTTACCAGCACTAACTGTACAATGAAACTCCTGTGTATCTTCTGTTACTGTGCCTAAAAATGATTTCTGCTGATGTGTTCTGCTGCTGTCTTTACTGACCTCAAAAACATACCATACCATCAGTAATGGGGCTGTGAATGGTCTTTGAACAAGTTTTAGTCAACCCCCTCGTATTGCTTACAAATTACACAACTTGTGATCAGATTCAGAGTGCCTACCTGCCTCCGATTAATATTGATCAATAAGGCCAGATGTTAGAGTGCAAGACATTCAATTCTGAGGGAAATAATCGAGGAAAGGTCCTGGCAATGGAGGAAACACAATAAGATGTGCATTCTTGGGTGTTACTTAACAAAGGCTTACAATGCTGGCTTGCACTATACAAGGACAAACATTCTGACAACAATCAGCAGCACTCAGTGAATTTGTTCAGCAATGAAGAAGAGAGTCATTTCGTAGGGATGTGGACATGTAGGAGAAAAAAAAAACAGAAGGAGACAGAATGAACAACCAGAGGATCACTATGCTGGGTACAATTCAATGACAACAAGGAAAGAAAGGCAACACATCCAGGTACCTCCACAGACTGAGACGGATACTGATGAGTGTGATCAATGGAATAAGCACTATCCTAGACATCAAGACAGATGTGCCTCTATTAGTAACTGATATGAAGACCCAGAAACATGGCCCCATCAGCAGATGCATCCTTGACAGAGATGCAGAGGTAGGTCTTAAAATGTCTTTATGCTAAGATGATCTTAGCCCATGGACTAACAATGACACAAAGATCATCTGTAATCTCATGCTACCTTTAGGACACAGGGTAGGGGTCCACCGCAACAAAAAGGTGGTAGTTCACTTTCCCAAGGCCAAGGCCTACTGCCCATTTAAGCTGTGCTGAGGCATGCTCAAATGCAGTTTGTATGTGTCCTTACAAACGAGCATAACCGTGCTGACTTGTGACACTGTATTCCTGCACGGTAGCAGAGTCAAATGGGGCCAACCTGAAACGTGTCATCTCTCAAAGCTGAGTGAACCTCCACACCAGGTAAAAATGCTTTTTACATGTCATCCTGTTGTATCCAAAACTAAGTGCACCTGTTCACAGCACAGCTCAGCATGGATATCCCAGCTGTATGGAAAAAGGCCATTAGTAAGTAAGGAGAAACTGCTGGTCAGTGAATGCCACTAAGTGCTACTGTGAATAGCATTCATGTGTGAGAGTGATTGGACCATACAATGTTTTTTTTAGACAGCTGATAGCTGTAGTGACAATTTTCACACAAGTTCAAGTCATAAACAGTTTTACTGTTACTGCAGAGCTCTTCAGCAACGTCAACAGAAAAGGGTGTAACATACTCTGTCTCATCAATATTTAATTCAGTTTAATGTCATTACTCTAGGTGTGCTGTGGGTGAGTAGATGATTAGATGCAATGAAGTGAAGCATTTTGGCATTGTCCTGTTTCCATACTGTAGAAGTGGGACTGCCACACATCATCAAAATGATACATTCACAGGAAGTCTGATGGTGTTTCTGTCCTGTGATGATTATACGTATCATCTCACAGAATCCGCTGTGCCTCGCAAATGTGAGGTAGGAAAGAAAGCGATGTGATATTTATTTAAAAACACATTTCAGCCTGGATCTTTCAAATACCACAACCCAGACTGTAGATAAGCAGCTGTCAGGGAGCCCTGATGGCTGTTTAAAATATGAAGGTAAATATGAATAAAAAAATAGCTTGATATTATTTTTTCGTTATGTCATTTAGCCCTACTGAGATGAGAAGGGAAAAATTATGTGGTCACTGATTAGTCAGCAGAAAGTTGATTTTAGAAATGGTTGTCTGTGTGACTGTTTCTGCTATAATCCATTAATTGTAAATTTTCAATTAAAAAAAAAAAAAAAAAAAAAAACATACAAAAGGAATGTGAACCTCCTTTTTTTAGACTACAGTGTGTAGCAGTTACCTCTAATTATTTCCAAGCAGTTGAGATTCACCTATTAGAAATGTATTTGCTCCACCAAAAAAATATTTTCAGCCATGAGATTTCTTTTTCTTTATTCTGAGCTGTTATCAAACCTCAGCAGAGCCTCCTTCCCTGTGCCTCAGGGCTGGATCTATACATATGGAGCTGCTTATCAAGCTCCTATTAAAAGGAGAGAGATTATCCAATCAGTGCCATCCTGCTCTGACATCACAGGGTTTCCTCTTTGTATATTATATTAGGATATGATTATTATGTTCATTACAATTCATTGGCACTTCGAAGCAATCTTTGGTTATATTTGATTCATTTACTGTCATTTAATTAAATACTGACCAGTAGCAGCATTTATATTTCTTTTTTACACTCCCCTGACCTGACAAAAATTTTAAATTTCCAAACATAAAAATTTGATTCTGTTGTCATCTGAAAATAATTAATTAGTTAATAGTTTTTATATTTTGTTTTACTTTTTTTGAGTGTGAAAATAGTCATTGTTAGAAATGAAAAAATATATATATCTGTATTCTTCAGCGTCTGTCCAAAATAACAATAACAGGCCTTAAGCTCCTCCCTAAAACTACAACTGTTCCTTTAAAAGTAGTTTTGCTTTTTTGATCATTTCTGACTATTTGCTGTATTTCTCTGCTGCATTAGTATTTTTTTTTTTTACAGCAGTCACTTTATTTTCTACAGTATTATCTGCTGACTGGTGACAGCTAATCAGAGATGGATCATACACCTATATTCTGCCTTCATGTATTCATATTTACGCATTTAAATACTGTACACTAATGTTTAAAAATGCAGACTTGCTCTGGCATCACTTTCAGTTTGCTTCAATACATGTAAGTGTGTGTGTGTGTGTGTCTTTTCTTGAGCATCAGGGGTTAAAAGGCTAAACGGCATGAATCATTGTTCTCTGTGAAAGGCTCCTTTGACAAACCCCACAGGGACGAGTCCACATACAAACACTGACAAAAGGCAGCGACACTCTGGATCCTATTAACAACCACGCGGACTGGGATGGAAAGCATGTGTGTGTGTAAATGCAAATAAAAGCAGCCCACCGGTAGGCCCCTTGTGTTTAAATGGATGCCACTTGCCAGTAATTTTACAGCAGGTGCCCTGATCACACACTCATCGCAGAAAAAAAACAAACAAACACACACACAGTAACGCCGTCCAGATGCAGTGACAAAATGTCCTCCATGTGAGGCCTTAAAAAAAAAAAAAAAAAAGAAAATCAGCACAGACTCTGACACTGCTGCCTCACATCTAACAACAGATTCACAGAAGTCTCCGCTCTGCTGCAGCAGAACACTCGGAAATGATTTGACCGGGACGTGGAACCTGACAGCGGAGGAGAGGAGGAGAGACAGCGGGAGGAAAGACGGGTGAAAACAGGAGGGAGAGGGAGCGACAGAGACAGAAGGAGGGATGTTCCACCTCATCCACTCCCACTCATGCATCTCATGAAACACCCCTACCCCACGCTGCTCGTCCTCTCCTCTCTTCATCACGTTGCACAACACACACTTCAAGTCAGCCACAAACGTCTCTGGGTACACTGAACAGCACTGACCGACCATCTCAGGCTGGTGTCCATCTGTTTGGCCTCATCTCATCGACTAAAACAACCTGGAGATCTGTGATATGAATGACACTCTCTGTCACGGTTCACTTCATCAATACATTGTATTTGCACCGTGATCAAATCATATGAAAAGCTATTGAGACTGTGGATAAATAACTTAACGTATAAAAAGGTTTATCATCACACAGATACAAACAAGTCATAAAAATAAATTCATTTGCACCAAATGCCTACTACGGCCTCACAGACCCAGAGAAGTGATATCATATCTGAGGGTTTATGAGAGTCTCAGAGAACAGCGAGTTAAATAAAATCAGCCACTGAAATACATGAAAAAACCACAACTATTTAGACAGAGCTGCAAAAAAAGAATGAAGATCAACAAGATAAAATGGACCAAGCAAAATGCAAGTGTCATCAGTGGTAGTGTGCTGTCAGCAGCTGGTATCTCAATGGATTAAAACATCTTTAGTTTATTATCAGTTTGGTCTTTTTTAAGGTTACAATATTTTAACACTTCTTCAATATTTACACTTATATTCACATAGGTTGTCCCCCACATTTTCACCACCCTCACTTAAACTCCCAAGCCCCTAAATGTTTAAAAGGCATGACGACATTAATCAGCAGAGGGACAGCAACAACCACAGGACAGTGATTTTTTTCAATTAATAATCAGCCAGCTGATTTAAACGAATCCTTAAGTAAAATTCAAACAGAGGATATTATCCATTGGTTTGTTTGTGGAATTTATTATTGCTATGTGTAAATCCAGTCCACCGTCTTCTGTGCACAGCCTCTGCTGCTTAGACTGCTCCTTTTTACACAGACAGGAATGAAAACAGACTAATAAAAGGCAGGTAACATGCAAAATGGGAAGATGAGTGAGAGTGAGGGACGGAGGGTGTGTGTTTGTGGGTGGGGAGGTGTTATTTTGGCGTTGGTTTGGCTGCGTGTGGAGCGTGGGCACCGTGTTGTTATCCAGCTACTCTGCAGGCAGGACACGCCTTCTCTGGGCTCTGTGGTTCTGCTGCAGCACCCTTCACGGCATTACATCACCCAGTTAGAGAGCACCCAGCACCCCACAAACGCCTGCATACACACACACACACACACACGCACACGACGACGCCTGCACCATACAGACATCTGCATATACACCACACCGATGTCTGCATACACACACCTTAGCAATGCCAGAATACACATCACGCATACACACTCACATTTCTTGAATACACACCACAAAATTGTAATCAGAAAATTGTACACCATGCTGATGCCTATGCATGCATATGCAAATGACTGCAGACACACAAAATATATTACACATGCACACAAACAACCAAAGGATGGATACAAGCCTCTCCATCAGCTGTACACACACACACACATATCACTACACACACTCCACCAGCGAACACACCCACAGATACCTCGCCTTTTTTCCTCACAACCACCAGCAGTTTATATAACATCACCCTGCCTTTCTCATGGTGGCACTGACTTTCATTTGTCTTGTGATTTTTTTTTTCTCGTCTCCCATTTTGACAATTCTCTAATTGACACATCAGCAGAAATTCAAAAGATTTTACATGGCTCTGCATTTTTAGGGGGAAGAATCGTTTTTGCTTAGTATTTCAATTCCACGTGTATTTTTAATGTCTTATTTAAAAGGGATGTCTATAAAGATGGTAAAGCAGATATTTTGAGACGTGAAATGTATAGTACAGGCGTCCCTGCAATGACACACACTACTGCACATGTAAAATTAAAAAAAAAAGAAAAGAAAAATAATATAAGGGAAAAGAGGGGTGGAGGGGGGTAGCGTCACCGTCTGAACGCAGAAAAAAAAAAAAAAAAAAACGACCAAATTAAAGAAAAGAGCATTCTCCAAAATCCTGCGTAATATTTGACTCTCCCCGCCCAGAGGGATTAGTGTTACCTTGAGAGCCCTTGGCTTTTTGCGCCTGATTTGTCAGCGCAGTTAATCGGCTGCCAACCACAAGCACACAAAAAAAAAAAAAAAAAAAAAAAAAAAAGCAGGACAGCCAAATTACCCAAAACAGCCTCCATCCTACCCACAGGAGCCCCCACCCCAACCTTCAAAACGGGGGGGGGGGGGGGGGGCAGCAGGAAAATTAAATATGGTGGTTTCATATTTTGCTTCGTGCATGTACAAGAGGTACATTATGTCTTTTCCATATTAAATATGAATCGACTGCATCAATATCATAGATGGATACTTAGAATCATATTTAATCTATGCTGATCAGTTTAATTCTCAGCAATGCAGCAAAACCTTTTTCTTTTTTTTTTTTTTTTTTAAGGCGGGTAAAACAACATTAGAATCGTTTGGAGAAATCAAAGGGACAAACTGATTTCTTTCTGAAAACACATGACAATGTAAAGGTGGTGCTTCCTGGTGGTGTGGTGTTGGGAATGACTGGCTTAAGCGGTTTAAGAGCAGGTGATCACGCACCTTTGGGCCCTTTGCAGGGAAAAGAGATGCATTCTCGGGCTGGGTCACGCCCATTCTGAATCCCGGTTTGGGAAAAAAAAAAAGCCTGATTAGGAATTCCCCCTGCATAAATGAATAAATGCACAAGAATCATCTAATCCTATTAACTCTTCAAATCGGAAAGTGCGCTGCAGCGGTTTATTAAAAAAAAAAAAAAAAAAATCTAATTGTCATCCTCCTGCCTGTATGGATTCCTCAGTTCCAACCGGAGCTGCTGATCATTTATAGGCAAGGGAGGGGGGCGTAGATTTCAAAAGGCGTAGACAGACAAGACTGAGGCCTGGACACCTTACTGCTTATTTTGCGGCAGGTAGTGGATTCTATGGCGCACTGCATAAGGCCTCGTATTTTCCTGCACTGATAAAAAAAAAAATTGCTGTCTAAGTGGACACCCGTGCATCCGTCTGAGGATAAATGTCAAACTGCAAAAAAAGAAAAGAAAGAAATAAAGAAAAAGAAAAAAAAGGGCAGTGTTCATTTAATTTAAAAGACTAAATAGATCCGAGCCTGGTGTGCAAAGCAGGCCCAGACTGTGGCTGCTCAGATGCAGATTGAAGACCGACAAAAGTTGGAAGCTCAACATGCAGCATGAAATGCAATTTACCGAGAGCAGAACAGTCACATTTCAACAAACCTCCTTTCTGTCCCTGCGGACGCCATTTGATCTACCGGGGAACCGAAATAATCTAAGTCATTATTATCAGCTTCATCCAGTAAAAAAAAAAAAAAAAGAAGAAGAAGAAGAATAAAGTTTTTTCCCCCTCACACATCATCATTCGAACGTCGGGTTTTTAAATTTAATCGCGGTTTGGTTTAAATTATGTCAATATTTCGAGCCAGTTTTAACATGAAAAGATGATGTTAATAGATGCCTGCTTTTAAACCTCAGCGCTGGAATGTTCTGATTTTCTGAAATGATGCAAAAAAGGAAGAAAAAAAAAGTGACATTCGTTCAATTAATCTGTGAAATGTGTGTGAAGACGGCAGCTGGATTTTTTTTTTTTTTTTTGATTTTCTTTTTTGGTTGATAATACAGAGAGGAGGACGGATAATGGAGGAATGTGATGAGTGTTGCATGGCGAGAGGCGTGCAGCCTGGTGGTGCTGGCTTGTCCATCTCCGTGAACACAGAAGGTCATGTATCAAACTGCATGTCATACTGAACGCTCGGATTACATCAAAACATGCATCTATATTTAAAGGGATGCATTAGCCGTGTTTGCGGGGCGGACCGGGGGATGTGCGCGGAATGTCAGGGCGCATTTGTTTGACATTATAACACTGAGGCTGCAGAGGAGAACAATGCGTGGACACTGGACACCTGGCGTTCACGTTATTTATTATTCATCAACCTAAAAACAAGGTGAAGGAAATCCGGCAGGTCGCGGTTTAAGCCTCTTTTTTTTTTTTTTTCCCCATGGGTTGATGTTCGTCATATTTGATACACAAGAGTGGTTTAAACGCCCTGTGGCCGCATTTGTAAAATATCACTTAAAAAAAAAGAGAAAATAAATGAAATGAAATTGATAATTCATATAGTAAACATCGCCTCGGGGGAGCGGAGAGGACGTGTGTAATACTATACCCGCCTGTCACGTTGACTCTGTTCCACCGGGGGAATTTAGAGGCCAACATGGCAGAAATCTGAAACCCCACACAAATGCCGCTGTTCCTTCAAGGAGACTCACACCTGGGCCAGCTCGCCACATTCACCGTTCCGGTGCTCAAAACTGATTAAAAAAAAAAAAAAAAAAAAAAGTCTTGCGAAAGTGGCAAGTTCCCAGGTTCCTGCCCGCCAGGAGGAGAAACTCGAGCCTTTTTCTGCCGCATATTTCCTCTAGTACCCGCTCCTGGTTTTGCCCCCCAACATTAAATTCTGAAGGTTTTCCTACAAGCAACATGAACAGGTTGGAGTGAAAAGACGACGCTACTGACCTTAGTTAAACAGATCACCAAGAGTATCCAACTGCTAAAATCCAGCTGTAAACTCCACAGAGCGTAGTTTTTTTTTTTTTTAAATCCAGGATTCGGTGTTTCCTCTTCTGACGGCGCTGGTGCGGAGCGGCCGTGGGGAGGTGTTGGTGTGGCGGAGGGGGGGAAACCAGGCGGTACCGGGTTAGGTTTATTGTTCGCACAGGTGCGTCGACCACGGTGCATCATACGCACAAAAGCCGCTGTTAGCTCGGTGCGACTTGCAGCGGATGCAAGCAAAGAGGCGCACGCACAGACACAAACGCGCACACGCGCGCCACTCGGGTCCGCCCTCTACTCAGCCCCAGCACACGCCATTTAAAGGCGCACAGGCTCGAGAGCGCACGTACATACACGCACGGATGTGGCTTCACGTGTGCTTCAGTGCGCGTTAGGCTTGGTATGATTTATTTGATTGATTTGATTGATATGCGCGCCAGAGTCAGTGGGTCTGATAGTTTAACAGTTAGAGTCTGAGTGTGTTTTTTTTGGCAGCAGTGGCCAAAGCTGCAGGTCACGGACGTGCACTGAATGTCTTACATCATTTCCTGTTAGAAAGTAGTAAAATCCCTTCAGTTCTGTATTGTACTAACCTCCAATGTCTACAGTGCACTGTTAGTGCAAAGGTAATTTGGACAAAAAGGCCAATAGGATGCTGATTGTAATCAGCTATAATAATAATAATGATAATAATAATAGCAATAATAATAATAGTAATATAAATAGTCATAATAAAATGAGAAGTTGTGGTGGAAGAAAGCTGAAGATGCAGTGGCCTCATCACTTTCAGTTGATGTGAAATGGTAGAAAAGCTTCAGGTCTGACTCTTCAGACTGTAGCTGCTCTTACACAGCTTTTTTTTTTTTTACAGTGAGTGTGATCTGTGTCCAGTGGAGATGGCAATGTCATGGATAATCTCACTGATGTTCAGTAACAACACTCAGGAAATAGTAAGACACCATTTCACGTGAAATGAGTCAGCAAAGGAAGGAAACGGACACTGTAAAGACTACAGGTACCATAAGTCTGAAGGGCTAGCCAGAAGTCTGCTGAGTCTAATTCTAACTTTGATTAAAATCAATAAATAAATAGAAATCACTAGCATTTTTACTTTATTAAAAAATATTATTTCATTTATCTGAGCAGTGATATTTCTTTCTTTCTTGTCACAATCAGATGTGACAAAAATGATCAATACCCGACCTTACTCAATATGTAAATATATAAATCACATTAGCCAGTTAGCAGCACATATTACAGTCGAAACACAGCATCAGTGAGCTGATGCCTCAGTTACTGAGTTAACAGAACATCCAGTGTTAACATCTTCCACTGATTCTGATTTCATCCTTATCTTTTTTTTATTATTATTATTATTTTTTCTATTTTCAGTCTTCATAAACAGTAGCTCCCTATGGAGCCACAAAAGACTTTATACAACTTATTTTTTTCACATACACAGTAGTACTGTTTAACACCTGCTAAAATTTCATTATTCCAATTAAAGGTTCGGTTAAGTTTAAAGAACTAAAGTGACTTGGTTTCAGTCAGGAATAAAGATAACGGCTATGGTTACAAGAAACCATCGCCTGCTGTAACACAGTGTCTGCGGAGGAGACGTAACATAAGCAGCACATTAGCAGAGCAGCAGCTTCAGAGCACCATGTGTATCTACACAGAATGCATTCACATGCTTCAGGCCACATTTAAAATGGAAGCGTGTGTGTTCTGTCAGCAGCATGTGAGATGGACGATGTGTGTGACTGATGTTGTACTGTAATGTTTGAGGGTGTAATATAACAAACAGAGCTGAATCAACACCTGATGATTCCGGGTGGGTTCTTTGAAACACGGATGACTTTCTTCTCCCTCCACTTTATCTCCACCTGTCCTCCTTCACAGGACACTTCATTTCAATAGCACACCTGTCGTCATCTGGGATAAAGTTACTTTGATATTTAATTCTGTCAGCAGAGCACATGCTGCTTAGTGCATTGTCTTGAAGCCAAAGCTGTATTACACCTGGGAACGAAGCTGTGTACTATATTCTTCATTTCAAATCTTTCTGACCAAGGCGAAGTTCTTTTTTTTTTCCTTTTAAGTTCAAGGTCCCCTCTATTGCTATCTGACACACTACTGTGCAGTAACACAGGAACTGTATGTGCAGCCTCCACTGGAAACAACCTATGTGCATTTTCCTGCCAAGTGACCTCTTGTGGTCATGAGCATGCAGCAGCATGATGTTTACTATAACGTCACAAAGAATCTGTCGAGGACACAGGGCTAACAAAAACCAACCTGGTCTCCTATGAATGATGTTCAAATACAACTAATTTGCAACAGGAAATATATTTGTGACCGTGTTGTGTGTTCTATTAATATAATGAGGAAATGTTGATCATTCATATATTTGGCCATTAGGTCAAAAGTACATAGATACTGAGTATATCAGTAAAGTCCACAGACAACGTATTTGTTTTCCACAAATCTATCTATCTATGATCTATAAAGAATTTACAAGTAGAAGGATACCCAGAGGTCATGAAGTAAAAAGTAACAGTGAGTTAAGGCTCGTTATTTTTATGTCTGCTTGTTGTAATAAGATTGTGGTATAAAGATGATGTGATGGTATACAGATATGATCAACTTACAGTTGCATATCAGAAATCAAACTTATCTTTAATGACACACATAACCCAACATTTGGTTTAGTCACAGGACGTGCAGAGTCCAACTCAAACCTTCATGTCTTTATGAGACAATCAGGCTGAAAAGTAAATAGTGTAGCTCTGGAGGAGACAGCAAAACCAGGTCCAGCCAGTCTAATACTAAACTAATAGACACATAAACAAACAAATATCATGACCAGTAACAACTTTTAAATCCAACTCTCAAACTTCTAGAGCTGCAGAGTTTTCTGGGTATTTATGAGAAAAGAAAATTGACAGAAAAGAGAATCTGGTGCTCTATTCTCAGAGAATCATGAAAACCAAGACTTTTTTCTGTTGAGGGAAATCACCTCAGACAACAGAAGAAAGATCGCAGGACTTCCTTTTCCATCACCACTGATTTGTCAGGCAGAGTTGATAGAAAAGAGGGGTGAAGAGGAATAAGAGACGCTAAGATCATGGACAGACTGACAGTGTCCCAGATGGAAGACAAAAACATGGAAGACAGGAGAGAAAAGAGGAGATATGAGGGAGGTTCAGTGGTTCATCAGCTCTGTGTAACTCACACAGCAGCAGAGTGTTGTGGTTTGTTTTTTTTTGAAGTGGGTCAATTGAAGCTGGTAGCATGCAACAGACATGTCATGGAGACAGAGGAATAGACTGCGTTCAGAGTGACATTAGCACTGTGAGACATTGTCTGGGAATGGTAGTTTATCGAGCCCAGGTTAAGAGACTTGTATCCATGTGAAGGCGGAAAGGAGCATAAAAAGCAGAGGGTCCACAGAAACCCACTCACACAGACCGGGTATCTTCAGGTGAACTGAAACCACCACATGCAACATAAAGGTTCAGTGGTGAGGACTCTGCTACACTGAGCACAACATCATTACAGTAAGGAGGAGGATAGAGAGGGGGAGGTGCAGCGGAGCACTTCAGGCCAACAAGTACAAGGAGAGAATGATGAGAATTTCACAACTTCAAACCTGGAGAAACTGCGAAATCCACAGGGACCGTCAGAAACATCTCGGCGGGACTGCTTTACATGGCTGAACGGGCAGAACATCTAACCTGGAGTCTTCAAGTCATAAGGAGTCAGCATTTATCACAAAACCTTCATCACCCGGGCTCTGTGCCACTGCAGGGGCTCATCATAAATTCTACTGAATTATACTGAACTTTATATTATTAAAAAAAAAAAAAAGTTGGGAAGGAGAAGAAAAAGAGAAGAAGAAATCTTCACTGCAAATGTGGTCGCATAACACTGCATTGAACACCATAAGAATTCCACGGACTTATGGGACAATGCAGCAGCTCTTTGTTGTGGTCAGCTGCTCTGTCAGAGCAGTGATCACACTCTGTCAGATGGAGAAACACCTTTAACATGTCACACGGTCATGTGATCACGCGGTCATGTGATCCATTGTTAATGCAACACTGATCAGTGCAGCTGTAACTAAAAAGACTTTCGAGCCTTTTTACTCCTTTACTCTCTTTTACTCGAGTATACCACATGGGTAGCTTCTTGGTTTGTCTGATAATGCCTTACCACACACACACACACACACACGTGTCTCTCCATCTCATCCATATATATCTCATATCTTGTGTGATTTAGCTCATTATTTGCTCTGTCACCATGAGTACACTGCAGCCTTCCAGTGAGCAGTGTCTCCTGTTATCTTCCTGGCTGATACGCCTGCTAATAAGCTTGTTGTGGCACTTCCTCTCTGCCTTGATGGCCTTTATCTCTCCTCAAACACCTCCGGATTTCTCACTCTTCTTTCACTGGATCATTTATTAAAGCTTTGGCATGTAATCTCATCTGCTTCAATGGTTGCATTCTGTTTAATGCCATATATACTGTTTATGTTGTTTTGGTTTTATGAAAGTAACTTAAAAATATGTTTCACAAAGGTTTTCGAAGGCAAACCGCCAATACTTACAATCACCCAGCACTTTATTAGAAACACCATGCTAACACTGGGTAGTTCCTCCTTTTGCTCACATAACAGCCTCAGTTCATTGATTCCACAAGATGTTGAAAACTTTCCTTTGAGATTATGCTCCATGTTGATATGATTCATCTCTGCAAATTTGTCAGCTGCACATTCAAGCTGCCAAGCTCCTGGTATTAAAGTGTGACAGGAGAAAACACTCCCCACACCATCACACCACCACCACCACCAGCAGCCTTGACACAAGGCAGGTTGGGTCCATGGATTCATGCTGTTGATGCCAAGGTCTGACCAAGGTCCATCAGACCAGGCTACGTTCTTCCAGTCTTCAACTGTCCAGTTTTGGTGAGTCTGTGTCCACTGCAGCCTCAGATCCCCTCTGCTGTTGTCGTTCATCCACCTGGCTGGACCATCCCATCTGCCACCAACAATCACTCCACAGTCAAAGCCACTGCTGCCACATGATTGGCTGATTGGATAACTGTATGAATAAGCAGGTGTACAGGTGTTCCTAATAAAGTGCTATTATTGGCAATTATTTTGTGTCAGTGTACAAACTAGCAATTTTTCAAGTGCATGTTATATCCAGGACAGTAATAGCAACGACAACCAAATCTGTTGCTTCATGCTGAAGTCGCAGTAGCATATGAAGCTCAGGGTCACTGGTAGCCAGTAAACCTAAACATGAAGAGAAGACACGACCTGGCTGAATCAATAACTCATGAGTCACTCGAAATAAACTTTTCAGCTCCTAGACACCAGAATACAATCAGACTGCAGACGATAGTGGATGTTTTCTGAGCAGTGTCTCCCTGACTACACTAACAACAGACCAACACATGAAGCCAGACCACTTACCCCCCACCCCCAAAAGAATTAAAAAATCAGTATTTATTAGTCAAAAAGATAACGCATCTAGCCCAGATGGACTCACTGTTGAATATAACAGACTATTCTGGCCTCTCCTAACCACATACCTCTATAGAATGACAAGGAAGTCCCCATTATCTAAACACATGAACACTGCTTTAATTTCTCATACACTATGATACTAAAACCTAACAACATTCATGAGGCACACCTCATGTAGACTATATAAAGCTATTTGGTACTTTGACCATACTTCATCACCTGGATCAAGATATTTAATCATTCAGCCTCAGTAATAATCAATGGTCACATCTCACTTCTGTTTTTAGTTGAAATGAAGAATAAAACAGTGATGTCCGCTCTCCTCTCTGCTCTTTATTCTGTTTATTGGAGCACTAGCAGCTTCCATCCATCAACATGACAACATCTTTGGTTTCAAAATGACTAAATACCAACACAAAATCCAGTCTGGAGGACAACCTGCCGCTCCACCTCTGGAATCTACAAACCTCACATCCACAAGTCTGACCAACCGCTTCAGGAAAATCTCATGTTCCTCCATGAGCCGGACGCAACCTGAAATTCTGCCGTTTTCATGTCTCACAGAGTTTCAAAGCACTTTTATCTCTCAATTTCACACCTTTGCTGAAAAGTAATGAGAATGACTTAAATAGAATGAATAAGGTACCATTCTGCCTTTTGGGCCACGCCGCAACCATAAAGATGTCTGACCTATCTATTCTAAACGATCCCAATCACCCAGCCAACACCATGGTTTAATAAATTAGACAGGTTAATCACAACGTTCTAGTGGAAACATGAAAAGCCAAGAATCAAACTGACCACAATCCAACATTAAATGTCCCCTGCAAGAGGTTTAGCAGCACCAGATGTCTACTGAACTACAGTGCATCCCTACAGGAGTAGGGCTGCACCGAAATGAAAATTCTTGGCCGAAACCGAAAATGAGGAAACCAAGGCCAAAAACCGAAACACCGAAAGCAATTATTTTTCCAATTATTAGTACCATTGCATTTATGGCTATGATTGTGTACTAACCTCATTAAAATTACAAGGCATTGCGATTACATAAATTAATATGAATGTTTCAAAGAATAAATCAATTTAAACAAGATTGTAAAATTAAATATGTTCTCTCATAAAAACACAAAGTGCATATAAGTCAAGTACATTTTAAAATTTTCGCTGTAGGACTACAACATAATAGTGTATCAAAACAAAGATTGCCATAGTCCATATGTTAACCATAGGCCTTTAACAACAACAAATGCACCAAGAATTGCAGCGCTTTAAGTTTTAAACTTCCTTGCCTTTTCAAAAACGTCCGCCACAGACGGAGTGGGCGTGCTCGGAGGGATTTTCCTTTTCCTGCGCAGCATTCCTCTCACATTCCGCACAGCGATCGAGATGTTTGGATTTCAGGTGCGCTCCCCGCTCTTGAAATTCCGACAATACGTTTTGCAAATCGCTATCCGCGTGTCTTTCTCAGATTTCCTGAAATACGTCCACACCGCAGACACGTTGGCCTTTCCAGGCACGCTCCTACGGGCCGCTGTTTTCGCTTGCGTCATCACAACATCCTGTTTCGGCCGAACCGAAGTCATTCGGCCGAAAACCGAAAATGCACTTTTGGGCCATTTTCGGCCGAAAATTTTCGGTGGCCGAAAATTCGGTGCATCCCTAGTCAGAAGTTATTTTCCCTGCTCCTCAGTAATCACTACTAAACATCAGATGAACATGTTCAGTACACAAGGAAAACCACCTGACATGGTATCTTTATTTCAGTCATTCCATTTCACTTATTTTATCATTAATGTTACTATAATTAAAAGAATTAAGGGTAATTTACTTTTTGACACAAACTATTCAAACAGTTGCAAACAGTTCAAAGGGATTTTACTGACTGTGTGTTCTTACAGTGAAAAGATGACTGGACCTGGTCAGCTGCTTCAGGCACCACCAGTTATTTTGTAACCGCTCATGTAGTCAATGAGTCGATAGGTTGAACATTAAAAAAAGCCTGTAATGATAAACTATCAACTTACCCTGAAACTAACATGATGAGGCATGTTGATATCAACAAGCATGTCAGCTATAAATCCAGATGTTGACTCCTGGAATGACAGCTGTGCCCCATTAAAACACAGAGGACTCTGAAAGTGAGTGACCTGCTGAGCCACAAAATATATACAAATAAAAGGAGTAGTTAGTTTCACTTTCAGTTATATAATAGCAGCAGTGAACAAAGAGCACAAGCGGTTGTTTAGCCTCTGTTTCAGTGATATTTAGCAGGAGAACTCTACAGTGCTGCTGTTAGTTTGGCATTTTGTTAATGCAGAGGTTAATGAGTGTCTGTCTCAATCTGGTCCACACCTTCCTGCAACAAAAGATCCACTGTGGCATCCGCTCTCTCGCTGCAGGCCTAAAGTGTGCAGTGAACATTTTTGTAATTAAGAGAAGAAAAAAAGAATTAAAATGAATGTTGTATTCCAAAACATGGTCAGTACAACCGTGGCGACAGGATTTATATTAACAACACCAGTTCCTCAGTACAGAAAAAGACACTGTACATATCAGACACACACGTGAATGATCAGGTTACCTAATATATCATAGCCTGAATATGGTTAAAACCAGGATAGTGCAAAACAGTGCGCATGTAAAAATTCTAACTTTCAGGTGATGTTGATGGAATGACACAGAACAGAAGCAGAAAAAGCTGAAATAATAAAGTGTTGTCTAGTGGAAAAAAATCTGAGCCCTCAGGGTGTGAGTGGAGGTCTCACCTAGGCCCCAACATGTCCACAGAGACCAGTCTGCAAAAACTCTTTAAATCTTAAAAATCTAAAATCTCTTTGAACCACCTTATTTTTTTTTCTTCCACACAGATCTGTAAATCACACCCTGTGCTCTCCTGCAGGAGACATTTTAATATGTAAATATTAAATACCTAATATATACAACAAATAACATGCTTTGATTTAAATCTGTCCCCCTCTCTGTACATGCGGTCAGTCAGAATATACCTACTTAGATTAACGGTGCCACTGTCAGCCAGACGACAGCCTGGCATACTACACAGCAAAGACCAGCATACGCTGCATCCGGCTGTGTCACGTTCTGGCTCCATTACCAGAGATGATCTGCTGCCATGTGAGCCTGCGTCCACTGGCTCTGTGTCCAGAGCATCTCGTATATGGCTCTTTTCCCCCCGCTGTCTTTTCACACAGGGTCCATTTTTGCTGAAGCTGAAGAATTGAGAATGTGCATAAAAGCCTGTATGTACAAAAAAATGTTTTCATGATGCATTTTGATTAGGAGGGGAGGCCGCTCTTTAAACCTCCATACCACCCCCTCACATTTACATATTTTTCTATTTCTGTTGAAGGAGTATGAGATTTGATTGTGGCTCATGAGTGTGTTGAACAGCAGTCATTATACCAAGCTGCTGAGCTGCAGATACAATCCTTATTTTACAATCAAGATATTGACAGAATAAATAGAAATAGAGGTTAATGGTAGTGTCTGTGCTGTGAGATGGGCTCTATTGACGTTTAAAATGAGTGATACAGAGAAAGTGGAGAGCAACACAAACTGTTGTCACAGTCAAATACCTCACACATGAACAAACATCCACCAGGGGGAAAAGTGCAGCGCTAACCGTCACTTTGCAGGCTGCAGAGTTCATTAGCTAATCAGCAGTCTTGGAAAAAAAAACAGTAAGTAACTGAACTAAACCTGTAAAAGGTTGTGTTGATGTGTGGATGTGATGTTAAAACAGTATTACATATTTTAAACAGTACCACAGGGTGGAAAACCCAGCCCAGTTTTAGGTTCCACAACACCGCATAAAAAAAAAACAAAGTGTTACACAGTCAGTCCTGCCATCAAGTGCTGCTCAGAACATGTGACATACATCTATGGTACTCAGGGTCTGTAATGGAGCTCAGCTCTGCTAATCTATCCCTGGTTGTGTTTAAGTGGTCGCCACACACACACACTGATTACTCTGTCACTGCGGAGGAAAGAGAAACCGATGGTCCTCACACTCCTCAGAGCGCATGCATCTAAAGAGCCATTAGCATCTCTTGGGTCCACAGCATTACAGCTTCCCTAACACCTGTAGAGAGCAGTCGAGATGAAGTGAAGCAGGTTTTGATTGTGCAAAAATGGACTGTTTTTCTCTGACCTCGTTGGCAGTGTGACAACCAGAGGCCATGTTTCACAACAGCAGCGAATATACAAAAACCACTGTTACACAGAGAGGTCCATTAACTGTTAACTGTCTGAACTGAGTATGTAAACATTAGAGCAGTTAGCCTTTTCCAGGAGATAGACCTGATCCAGGAACATCCTTACCTCCTACAAACTACAATTATATTCAGATTTTTTTGGATCAACATAAATTTCAGCATCAATTCTTCAACACATGAAAATTGATTTTAAAACTGAAAGTATCTGCAAACTGTTTCCTATGAGGAGCAACTAAAGTACTAGACAATTTCCCTTTGGGAAATCGCGAGAGTGGTGCATTGCACTGCTAGTAATGTTGTGTGCTTCGCAAAACCCAGTATTGACACTATTGTGTGTGTGTGTGTGTGTCTGAATGTGTTTGTGTGCCTCTGTCAATATTGTGCGGTGCTTCTGCACTACACAATATTGACTGTGTGTGTGTGTGTGTGTGTCAGTCTGTCTGTGTGTGTCTGTGTTTGTCTGTGTGTGCCTGAGTGGATCTGTGTCAATACTGGGTTGTGCCTCGCACAACCCAGTATTGACTATTGTGTGTGTGTGTGTGTGTGTGTGTATGAGTCTGTGCGTGTGTCTGTGTTTGAGTGCCTCTGTCCTGTGTGCCTCTGTCAATATTGTGCGGTGCTAGCGCACCGCACAATATTGACTTTGTGTGTGTCAGTCTATCTATGTGTGTGTCTCTGTTTGTGTGTGTCTGTGTCTGTGTGTGCCTGAGTGGGTCTGTGTCAATACTGGGTTGTGCTTCGCACAACCCAGTATTGACTATTGTGTGTGTGTGTGAGTCTGTGTTTGTGTGCTTCTGTCAATATTGTCAATATTGACTGTGTGTATGTGTGTGTGTGTCTGTGTCTTTGTCAAAAGGGGGGAAATTGGGACTTTTTTGAGCTTGTCCCATTCATTCTCTATGGGAAAATTTCGGCCCGTTTCTTGCGAATAACTTTGCGAAACGTGAATATTCTGGAGAACAAAATACAAGCACACCGAGTCCGACCGAGCCGCACGTTTTGATATATCATTTGTTGGTATGCGCTCAACGGTGTGGGAGGAGTAGCGAACCGAAAATTGGGAAGGAAGAAAACTGAGCATTTGAAAGTAAACACTAGACAATTTCCCTTTGGGAAATCGCGAGAGTGGTGCATTGCACTGCTAGTAATGTTGTGTGCTTCGCAAAACCCAGTATTGACACTATTGTGTGTGTGTGTGTCTGAATGTGTGTGTGCGTGTGTGTGTGTCTGTCTGTCTGTGTGTGTCTGTGTTTGTGTTTGTCTGTGTGTGCCTGAGTGGGTCTGTGTCAATACTGGGTTGTGCTTCGCACAACCCAGTATTGACTATTGTGTGTGTGTGTGTGTGTGTGAGTGTGTATGAGTCTGTGCGTGTGTCTGTGTTTGAGTGCCTCTGTCAATATTGGCTTTGTGTGTGTCAGTCTGTCTATGTGTGTGTCTGTGTTTGTGTGTGTCTGTGTGTGCCTGAGTGGGTCTGTGTCAATACTGGGTTGTGCTTCGCACAACCCAGTATTGACTATTGTGTGTGTGTGTGTGTGTATGAGTCTGTGTGTGTGTCTGTGTCTTTGTCAAAAGTCTGAGTGGGTCTGAGTGGGTCTGAGTCAATACTGGGTTGTGCTGTGTGTGTGTGTGTGTGCTCTGACGAGGTCATTGAGTTTTAAAAAAGGAGGTTTCTGCTTTTCTCCAGAAATCCTGTGCTCGATTAACATTGGAGTCAATGGAGCAGTTGAGAGCTCCTCTTGTGGCTAAAAGGCACACCAAAGATAAACCGTAAATCCTACAGAAAAAGTGAACACATTGTGAGAAAGAGGACAAGTGTGGCTACAACCTTGGATAATTTCACTGCTGTAGAGTAACATTTGTGGCCGTAGTTGTAGTGTAAAGAAAAAATTTCAGAGAATTTTTTTTAAAGCCTCTCCACTCTAACCTCTCACTCTAGCCTGGAACATTCCGCAATACACACTCATTGTAAACCCTGATTTTTTCCAAATTCACTGCTGACCAGTTGGGGCTCACAGTTCAAAAACTACACAACTTAGGAAAAAGTTGAATACACCCTGAATACACAAGGCTTGTGTCTACATTTTACAGTTTGAATGGTGTTTCTAGATGAAGGCATACCAGAGCAGTCGATGTTTGAAAAAGGGGGGAAATTGGGACTTTTTTGAGCTTGTCCCATTCATTCTCTATGGGAAAATTTCGGCCCGTTTCTTGCGAATAACTTTGCGAAACGTGAATATTCTGTAGAACAAAATACAAGCACACCGAGTCCGACCGAGCCACACGTTTTGATATATCATTTGTTGGTATGCGCTCAACGGTGTGGGAGGAGTAGCGAACCGAAAATTGGGAAGGAAGAAAACTGAGCATTTGAAAGTAAACACTAGACAATTTCCCTTTGGGAAATCGCGAGAGTGGTGCATTGCACTGCTAGTAATGTTGTGTGCTTCGCAAAACCCAGTATTGACACTATTGTGTGTGTGTGTGTCTGAATGTGTGTGTGCGTGTGTGTGTCTGTCTGTCTGTGTGTGTCTGTGTTTGTGTGTGTCTGTGTTTGTGTTTGTCTGTGTGTGCCTGAGTGGGTCTGTGTCAATACTGGGTTGTGCTTCGCACAACCCAGTATTGACTATTGTGTGTGTGTGTGTGTGTGTGTGTGTGTGTGTGTGTGTGTGTGTGTATGAGTCTGTGCGTGTGTCTGTGTTTGAGTGCCTCTGTCAATATTGTGCGGTGCTGGCGCACCGCACAATATTGGCTTTGTGTGTGTCAGTCTGTCTATGTGTGTGTCTGTGTTTGTGTGTGTGTGTGTGTGCCTGAGTGGGTCTGTGTCAATACTGGGTTGTGCTTCGCACAACCCAGTATTGACTATTGTGTGTTTGTGCGTGTCTGTGTTTGTGTGCCTCTGTCCTGTGTTCCTCTGTCAATACTGGGTTGTGCTGTGTGTGTGTGTGCTCTGACGAGGTCATTGAGTTTTAAAAAAGGGGGTTTCTGCTTTTCTCCAGAAATCCTGTGCTCGATTAACATTGGAGTCAATGGAGCAGTTGAGAGCTCCTCTTGTGGCTAAAAGGCACACCAAAGATAAACCGTAAATCCTACAGAAAAAGTGAACACATTGTGAGAAAGAGGACAAGTGTGGCTACAACCTTGGAGAATTTCACTGCTGTAGAGTAACATTTGTGGCCGTAGTTGTAGTGTAAAGAAAAAATTTCAGAGAATTTTTTTTAAAGCCTCTCCACTCTAACCTCTCACTCTAGCCTGGAACATTCCGCAATACACACTCATTGTAAACCCTGATTTTTTCCAAATTCACTGCTGACCAGTTGGGGCTCACAGTTCAAAAACTACACAACTTAGGAAAAAGTTGAATACACCCCGAATACACAAGGCTTGTGTCTACATTTTACAGTTTGAATGGTGTTTCTAGATGAAGGCATACCAGAGCAGTCGATGTTTGAAAAAGGGGGGAAATTGGGAATTTTTTGAGCTTGTCCCATTCATTCTCTATGGGAAAATTTCGGCCCGTTTCTTGCGAATAACTTTGCGAAACGTGAATATTCTGTAGAACAAAATACAAGCACACCGAGTCCGACCGAGCCGCACGTTTTGATATATCATTTGTTGGTATGCGCTCAACGGTGTGGGAGGAGTAGCGAACCGAAAATTGGGAAGGAAGAAAACTGAGCATTTGAAAGTAAACACTAGACAATTTCCCTTTGGGAAATCGCGAGAGTGGTGCATTGCACTGCTAGTAATGTTGTGTGCTTCGCAAAACCCAGTATTGACACTATTGTGTGTGTGTGTGTGTGTCTGAATGTGTTTGTGTGCCTCTGTCAATATTGTGCGGTGCTTCTGCACTACACAATATTGACTGTGTGTGTGTGTGTGTGTGTCAGTCTGTCTGTGTGTGTCTGTGTTTGTCTGTGTGTGCCTGAGTGGATCTGTGTCAATACTGGGTTGTGCCTCGCACAACCCAGTATTGACTATTGTGTGTGTGTGTGTGTGTGTGTGTATGAGTCTGTGCGTGTGTCTGTGTTTGAGTGCCTCTGTCCTGTGTGCCTCTGTCAATATTGTGCGGTGCTAGCGCACCGCACAATATTGACTTTGTGTGTGTCAGTCTATCTATGTGTGTGTCTCTGTTTGTGTGTGTCTGTGTCTGTGTGTGCCTGAGTGGGTCTGTGTCAATACTGGGTTGTGCTTCGCACAACCCAGTATTGACTATTGTGTGTGTGTGTGAGTCTGTGTTTGTGTGCTTCTGTCAATATTGTCAATATTGACTGTGTGTATGTGTGTGTGTGTCTGTGTCTTTGTCAAAAGGGGGGAAATTGGGACTTTTTTGAGCTTGTCCCATTCATTCTCTATGGGAAAATTTCGGCCCGTTTCTTGCGAATAACTTTGCGAAACGTGAATATTCTGGAGAACAAAATACAAGCACACCGAGTCCGACCGAGCCGCACGTTTTGATATATCATTTGTTGGTATGCGCTCAACGGTGTGGGAGGAGTAGCGAACCGAAAATTGGGAAGGAAGAAAACTGAGCATTTGAAAGTAAACACTAGACAATTTCCCTTTGGGAAATCGCGAGAGTGGTGCATTGCACTGCTAGTAATGTTGTGTGCTTCGCAAAACCCAGTATTGACACTATTGTGTGTGTGTGTGTCTGAATGTGTTTGTGTTTGTCTGTGTGTGCCTGAGTGGATCTGTGTCAATACTGGGTTGTGCTTCGCACAACCCAGTATTGACTATTGTGTGTGTGTGTGTGTGTGTTTGTATGTGTGTATGAGTCTGTGCGTGTGTCTGTGTTTGAGTGCCTCTGTCCTGTGTGCCTCTGTCAATATTGTGCGGTGCTGGCGCACCGCACAATATTGGCTTTGTGTGTGTCAGTCTGTCTATGTGTGTGTCTGTGTGTGCCTGAGTGGGTCTGTGTCAATACTGGGTTGTGCTTCGCACAACCCAGTATTGACTATTGTGTGTGTGTGTGTGTGTGTATGAGTCTGTGTGTGAGTCTGTGTGTGTGTGTGTGTGTGTGTTTGTGTTTGTGTGTGTGTATGAGTCTGTGCGTGTGTCTGTGTTTGAGTGCCTCTGTCCTGTGTGCCTCTGTCAATATTGTGCGGTGCTGGCGCACCGCACAATATTGGCTTTGTGTGTGTCAGTCTGTCTATGTGTGTGTCTGTGTGTGCCTGAGTGGGTCTGTGTCAATACTGGGTTGTGCTTCGCACAACCCAGTATTGACTATTGTGTGTGTGTGTGTGTATGAGTCTGTGTGTGAGTCTGTGTGTGTGTGTGTGTGTGTTTGTGTGCCTCTGTCAATATTGTGCGGTGCTAGCGCACCGCACAATATTGACTTTGTGTGTGTCAGTCTGTCTATATCTGTGTCTGTGTCAAAAGGGGGCTGTGCTATGCACAGCCCCCTTTTGACCCCTATAGTTCTGCTATAGTTTTTATTACAAAGACAGAGAGACATAGAGTTGTTACAGGGAGAGAGAGAGCCACAGCTCTTGCAGTCACGGTTGCCATGGGGATGAGCTTTCCCGCCGCTGAGGCAGCTCACAGGTGCTCTGACGAGCTCATTTTCGGCCGAATCGGGCCTGCCGAACAACTGCTATCCATGGAAAAACAAAACATGGTATCGCTAAACAAACGGCACCGTCAAAGAGACAAGACTTTAAGGAAGACCTGAATCTATTTTTTATGGTCCTACTGTCTAAAATGTGGGTTTTACAGCAAGTTTCAAAAAAGGGGATTTTCTGCTTTTCTCCAAAAATCCTCTGCTCGATTAACATTGGAGTCAATGGAGCAGTTGAGACCTCCTCTTGTCGCTAAAAGGCACGCCAAAGAGAAACCGTAAATCCTACAGAAAAAGTAAACACATTGTGAGAGAGAGGACAAGTGTGGCTACAACTCTGGAGAATTTCACTGCTCTAGAGTAAAATTTGTGGCCGTAGTCGTCGTGTAAAGAAAAAATTTCAGAGAGTTTTTTTAAAGCCTCTCCACTCTAACCTCCCACTCTAGCCTGGAACATTCCGCAATACACAATCATTGAAAAGCCTGAATTTTTTCAAAATCACTCATGATCAGTTGGAGCTCACAGTTCAAAAACTACACAACTTTTGAAAAAGTTGAATACACCCCGAATACACGAGACTTGTGTCTACATTTTACAGTTTGAATGGTGTTTCTAGGTGAAAGTATGCCAGAGGAGATACTGTTTGAAAAAGGGGAGAATTTGCGACTTTTTTGAAAATTTCCCAGCCATTCTCTATGGGAAAATTTCGGCCGGTTTTTCGCAAATTTCTTCGCGAAACGTGAATATTCTGGAGAACAAAATACAAGCACACCGAGTCCGATCGAGCCGCACGTTTTGATGTATCATTTGTTAGTGTGCGCTCAACGGTGTGAGACGAGTTACGAACCGAAAGTCGGGGCGGAAGAAGAAGAAGAAAAATCCACAGAATAACAGTAGTGTGCATTGCTTTGCATTGCACACTAGGTACCTCTATAGCTTTGCTATAGAGGTGCCTAGTGTGCATGCATAGCAATGCACCACTAACTAGACAATTTCCCTTTGGGAAATCGCGAGAGTGGTGCATTGCACTGCTAGTAATGTTGTGTGCTTCGCAAAACCCAGTATTGACACTATTGTGTGTGTGTGTGTCTGAATGTGTGTGTGCGTGTGTGTGTGTCTGTCTGTCTGTGTGTGTCTGTGTTTGTGTTTGTCTGTGTGTGCCTGAGTGGGTCTGTGTCAATACTGGGTTGTGCTTCGCACAACCCAGTATTGACTATTGTGTGTGTGTGTGTGTGTGTGAGTGTGTATGAGTCTGTGCGTGTGTCTGTGTTTGAGTGCCTCTGTCAATATTGTGCGGTGCTAGCGCACCGCACAATATTGGCTTTGTGTGTGTCAGTCTGTCTATGTGTGTGTCTGTGTTTGTGTGTGTCTGTGTGTGCCTGAGTGGGTCTGTGTCAATACTGGGTTGTGCTTCGCACAACCCAGTATTGACTATTGTGTGTGTGTGTGTGTGTGTATGAGTCTGTGTGTGTGTGTGTGTCTGTGTCTTTGTCAAAAGTCTGAGTGGGTCTGAGTGGGTCTGAGTCAATACTGGGTTGTGCTGTGTGTGTGTGTGTGTGCTCTGACGAGGTCATTGAGTTTTAAAAAAGGAGGTTTCTGCTTTTCTCCAGAAATCCTGTGCTCGATTAACATTGGAGTCAATGGAGCAGTTGAGAGCTCCTCTTGTGGCTAAAAGGCACACCAAAGATAAACCGTAAATCCTACAGAAAAAGTGAACACATTGTGAGAAAGAGGACAAGTGTGGCTACAACCTTGGATAATTTCACTGCTGTAGAGTAACATTTGTGGCCGTAGTTGTAGTGTAAAGAAAAAATTTCAGAGAATTTTTTTTAAAGCCTCTCCACTCTAACCTCTCACTCTAGCCTGGAACATTCCGCAATACACACTCATTGTAAACCCTGATTTTTTCCAAATTCACTGCTGACCAGTTGGGGCTCACAGTTCAAAAACTACACAACTTAGGAAAAAGTTGAATACACCCCGAATACACAAGGCTTGTGTCTACATTTTACAGTTTGAATGGTGTTTCAAGGTGAAGGCATACCAGAGCAGTCGATGTTTGAAAAAGGGGGGAAATTGGGACTTTTTTGAGCTTGTCCCATTAATTCTCTATGGGAAAATTTCCGCCCGTTTCTTGCGAATAACTTTGCGAAACGTGAATATTCTGTAGAACAAAATACAAGCACACCGAGTCCGACCGAGCCGCACGTTTTGATATATCATTTGTTGGTATGCGCTCAACGGTGTGGGAGGAGTAGCGAACCGAAAATTGGGAAGGAAGAAAACTGAGCATTTGAAAGTAAACACTAGACAATTTCCCTTTGGGAAATCGCGAGAGTGGTGCATTGCACTGCTAGTAATGTTGTGTGCTTCGCAAAACCCAGTATTGACACTATTGTGTGTGTGTGTGTCTGAATGTGTTTGTGTTTGTCTGTGTGTGCCTGAGTGGATCTGTGTCAATACTGGGTTGTGCTTCGCACAACCCAGTATTGACTATTGTGTGTGTGTGTGTGTGTGTTTGTATGTGTGTATGAGTCTGTGCGTGTGTCTGTGTTTGAGTGCCTCTGTCCTGTGTGCCTCTGTCAATATTGTGCGGTGCTGGCGCACCGCACAATATTGGCTTTGTGTGTGTCAGTCTGTCTATGTGTGTGTCTGTGTGTGCCTGAGTGGGTCTGTGTCAATACTGGGTTGTGCTTCGCACAACCCAGTATTGACTATTGTGTGTGTGTGTGTGTGTGTATGAGTCTGTGTGTGAGTCTGTGTGTGTGTGTGTGTGTGTGTTTGTGTTTGTGTGTGTGTATGAGTCTGTGCGTGTGTCTGTGTTTGAGTGCCTCTGTCCTGTGTGCCTCTGTCAATATTGTGCGGTGCTGGCGCACCGCACAATATTGGCTTTGTGTGTGTCAGTCTGTCTATGTGTGTGTCTGTGTGTGCCTGAGTGGGTCTGTGTCAATACTGGGTTGTGCTTCGCACAACCCAGTATTGACTATTGTGTGTGTGTGTGTGTATGAGTCTGTGTGTGAGTCTGTGTGTGTGTGTGTGTGTGTTTGTGTGCCTCTGTCAATATTGTGCGGTGCTAGCGCACCGCACAATATTGACTTTGTGTGTGTCAGTCTGTCTATATCTGTGTCTGTGTCAAAAGGGGGCTGTGCTATGCACAGCCCCCTTTTGACCCCTATAGTTCTGCTATAGTTTTTATTACAAAGACAGAGAGACATAGAGTTGTTACAGGGAGAGAGAGAGCCACAGCTCTTGCAGTCACGGTTGCCATGGGGATGAGCTTTCCCGCCGCTGAGGCAGCTCACAGGTGCTCTGACGAGCTCATTTTCGGCCGAATCGGGCCTGCCGAACAACTGCTATCCATGGAAAAACAAAACATGGTATCGCTAAACAAACGGCACCGTCAAAGAGACAAGACTTTAAGGAAGACCTGAATCTATTTTTTATGGTCCTACTGTCTAAAATGTGGGTTTTACAGCAAGTTTCAAAAAAGGGGATTTTCTGCTTTTCTCCAAAAATCCTCTGCTCGATTAACATTGGAGTCAATGGAGCAGTTGAGACCTCCTCTTGTCGCTAAAAGGCACGCCAAAGAGAAACCGTAAATCCTACAGAAAAAGTAAACACATTGTGAGAGAGAGGACAAGTGTGGCTACAACTCTGGAGAATTTCACTGCTCTAGAGTAAAATTTGTGGCCGTAGTCGTCGTGTAAAGAAAAAATTTCAGAGAGTTTTTTTAAAGCCTCTCCACTCTAACCTCCCACTCTAGCCTGGAACATTCCGCAATACACAATCATTGAAAAGCCTGAATTTTTTCAAAATCACTCATGATCAGTTGGAGCTCACAGTTCAAAAACTACACAACTTTTGAAAAAGTTGAATACACCCCGAATACACGAGACTTGTGTCTACATTTTACAGTTTGAATGGTGTTTCTAGGTGAAAGTATGCCAGAGGAGATACTGTTTGAAAAAGGGGAGAATTTGCGACTTTTTTGAAAATTTCCCAGCCATTCTCTATGGGAAAATTTCGGCCGGTTTTTCGCAAATTTCTTCGCGAAACGTGAATATTCTGGAGAACAAAATACAAGCACACCGAGTCCGATCGAGCCGCACGTTTTGATGTATCATTTGTTAGTGTGCGCTCAACGGTGTGAGACGAGTTACGAACCGAAAGTCGGGGCGGAAGAAGAAGAAGAAAAATCCACAGAATAACAGTAGTGTGCATTGCTTTGCATTGCACACTAGGTACCTCTATAGCTTTGCTATAGAGGTGCCTAGTGTGCATGCATAGCAATGCACCACTAACTAGACAATTTCCCTTTGGGAAATCGCGAGAGTGGTGCATTGCACTGCTAGTAATGTTGTGTGCTTCGCAAAACCCAGTATTGACACTATTGTGTGTGTGTGTGTCTGAATGTGTTTGTGTGCCTCTGTCAATATTGTGCGGTGCTTCTGCACTGCACAATATTGACTGTGTGTGTGTGTGTGTGTGTGTCTGTGTGTGTCTGTGTTTGTGTTTGTCTGTGTGTGCCTGAGTGGATCTGTGTCAATACTGGGTTGTGCTTCGCACAACCCAGTATTGACTATTGTGTGTGTGTGTGTGTGTGTGTATATGAGTCTGTGCGTGTGTCTGTGTTTGAGTGCCTCTGTCCTGTGTGCCTCTGTCAATATTGTGCGGTGCTGGCGCACCGCACAATATTGATTTTGTGTGTGTCAGTCTATCTATGTGTGTGTCTGTGTTTGTGTTTGTCTGTGTGTGCCTGAGTGGATCTGTGTCAATACTGTATGTGTGTGTGTGCCTGTGTGCCTCTGTCAATATTGTGCGGTGCTACCGCACCGCACAATATTGACTGTGTGTGTGTGTGTGTGTCTGTGTGTGCCTGAGTGGGTCTGTGTCAATACTGGGTTGTGCTTTGCACAACCCAGTATTGACTATTGTGTGTTTGTGCGTGTCTGTGTTTGTGTGCCTCTGTCCTGTGTGTGTCTGTGTGTGTGTCTGTGTGTGCCTGAGTGGGTCTGTGTCAATACTGGGTTGTGCTTCGCACAACCCAGTATTGACTATTGTGTGTGTGTGTGTGTGAGTCTGTGTGTTTGTGTTTGTGTGCCTCTGTCAATATTGTGCGGTGCTGGCGAACCGCACAATATTGACTGTGTGTATGTGTGTGTGTGTCTGTGTCTTTGTCAAAAGGGGGCTGTGCTACGCACAGCCCCCTTTTGACTCCTATAGTTCTGCTATAGTTTTAATTACAAAGACAGAGAGACATAGAGTTGTTACAGGGAGAGAGAGAGCCACAGCTCTTGCAGTCACGGTTGCCATGGGGATGAGCTTTCCCGCCGCTGAGGCAGCTCACAGGTGCTCTGACGAGCTCATTTTCGGCCGAATCGGGCCTGCCGAACAACTGCTATCCATGGAAAAACAAAACATGGTATCGCTAAACAAATGACACCGTCAAAGAGAGAAGACTTTAAGGAAGACCTGAATCTATTTTTTATGGTCCTACTGTATAAAATGTGGATTTTACAGCAAGTTTCAAAAAAGGGGATTTTCTGCTTTTCTCCAAAAATCCTCTGCTCGATTAACATTGGAGTCAATGGAGCAGTTGAGAGCTCCTCTTGTCGCTAAAAGGCCCGCCAAAGAAAAACCGTAAATCCTACAGAAAAAATGAACACATTGTGAGAGAGAGGACAAGTGTGGCTACAAGTGTGGAGAATTTCACTGCTCTAGAGTAAAATTTGTGGCCGTAGTCATCGTGTAAATAAAAAATTTCAGAGAGTTCTTTTAAAGCCTCTCCACTCTAACCTCCCACTCTAGCCCGGAACATTCCGCAATACACACTCATTGTAAAGCCTGATTTTTTCCAAATTCACTGCTGATCAATTAGGGCTCACAGTTCAAAAACTACACAACTTTTGAAAAAGTTGAATACACCCCGAATACACGAGACTTGTGTCTACATTTTACAGTTTGAATGGTGTTTCTAGGTGAAAGTATGCCAGAGGAGATACTGTTTGAAAAAGGGGAGAATTTGCGACTTTTTTGAAAATTTCCCAGCCATTCTCTATGGGAAAATTTCGGCCGGTTTTTCGCGAATTTCTTCGCGAAACGTGAATATTCTGGAGAACAAAATACAAGCACACCGAGTCCGATCAAGCCGCACGTTTTGATGTATCATTTGTTGGGGTGCGCTCAACGGTGTGGGAGGAGTAGCGAACCGAAAGTCGACACGGAAGAAGAAGAAGAAGATGAACCGCAAGAACAATAGTGTGCATGCTTTGCATTGCACACTAGGTACCTCTATAGCTTTGCTATAGAGGTGCCTAGTGTGCATGCAAAGCAATGCACCACTAACTAGACAATTTCCCTTTGGGAAATCGCGAGAGTGGTGCATTGCACTGCTAGTAATGTTGTGTGCTTCGCAAAACCCAGTATTGACACTATTGTGTGTGTGTGTGTGTGTCTGAATGTGTTTGTGTGCCTCTGTCAATATTGTGCGGTGCTTCTGCACTACACAATATTGACTGTGTGTGTGTGTGTGTGTGTCAGTCTGTCTGTGTGTGTCTGTGTTTGTCTGTGTGTGCCTGAGTGGATCTGTGTCAATACTGGGTTGTGCCTCGCACAACCCAGTATTGACTATTGTGTGTGTGTGTGTGTGTGTGTGTATGAGTCTGTGCGTGTGTCTGTGTTTGAGTGCCTCTGTCCTGTGTGCCTCTGTCAATATTGTGCGGTGCTAGCGCACCGCACAATATTGACTTTGTGTGTGTCAGTCTATCTATGTGTGTGTCTCTGTTTGTGTGTGTCTGTGTCTGTGTGTGCCTGAGTGGGTCTGTGTCAATACTGGGTTGTGCTTCGCACAACCCAGTATTGACTATTGTGTGTGTGTGTGAGTCTGTGTTTGTGTGCTTCTGTCAATATTGTCAATATTGACTGTGTGTATGTGTGTGTGTGTCTGTGTCTTTGTCAAAAGGGGGGAAATTGGGACTTTTTTGAGCTTGTCCCATTCATTCTCTATGGGAAAATTTCGGCCCGTTTCTTGCGAATAACTTTGCGAAACGTGAATATTCTGGAGAACAAAATACAAGCACACCGAGTCCGACCGAGCCGCACGTTTTGATATATCATTTGTTGGTATGCGCTCAACGGTGTGGGAGGAGTAGCGAACCGAAAATTGGGAAGGAAGAAAACTGAGCATTTGAAAGTAAACACTAGACAATTTCCCTTTGGGAAATCGCGAGAGTGGTGCATTGCACTGCTAGTAATGTTGTGTGCTTCGCAAAACCCAGTATTGACACTATTGTGTGTGTGTGTGTCTGAATGTGTTTGTGTTTGTCTGTGTGTGCCTGAGTGGATCTGTGTCAATACTGGGTTGTGCTTCGCACAACCCAGTATTGACTATTGTGTGTGTGTGTGTGTGTGTTTGTATGTGTGTATGAGTCTGTGCGTGTGTCTGTGTTTGAGTGCCTCTGTCCTGTGTGCCTCTGTCAATATTGTGCGGTGCTGGCGCACCGCACAATATTGGCTTTGTGTGTGTCAGTCTGTCTATGTGTGTGTCTGTGTGTGCCTGAGTGGGTCTGTGTCAATACTGGGTTGTGCTTCGCACAACCCAGTATTGACTATTGTGTGTGTGTGTGTGTGTGTATGAGTCTGTGTGTGAGTCTGTGTGTGTGTGTGTGTGTGTGTTTGTGTTTGTGTGTGTGTATGAGTCTGTGCGTGTGTCTGTGTTTGAGTGCCTCTGTCCTGTGTGCCTCTGTCAATATTGTGCGGTGCTGGCGCACCGCACAATATTGGCTTTGTGTGTGTCAGTCTGTCTATGTGTGTGTCTGTGTGTGCCTGAGTGGGTCTGTGTCAATACTGGGTTGTGCTTCGCACAACCCAGTATTGACTATTGTGTGTGTGTGTGTGTATGAGTCTGTGTGTGAGTCTGTGTGTGTGTGTGTGTGTGTTTGTGTGCCTCTGTCAATATTGTGCGGTGCTAGCGCACCGCACAATATTGACTTTGTGTGTGTCAGTCTGTCTATATCTGTGTCTGTGTCAAAAGGGGGCTGTGCTATGCACAGCCCCCTTTTGACCCCTATAGTTCTGCTATAGTTTTTATTACAAAGACAGAGAGACATAGAGTTGTTACAGGGAGAGAGAGAGCCACAGCTCTTGCAGTCACGGTTGCCATGGGGATGAGCTTTCCCGCCGCTGAGGCAGCTCACAGGTGCTCTGACGAGCTCATTTTCGGCCGAATCGGGCCTGCCGAACAACTGCTATCCATGGAAAAACAAAACATGGTATCGCTAAACAAACGGCACCGTCAAAGAGACAAGACTTTAAGGAAGACCTGAATCTATTTTTTATGGTCCTACTGTCTAAAATGTGGGTTTTACAGCAAGTTTCAAAAAAGGGGATTTTCTGCTTTTCTCCAAAAATCCTCTGCTCGATTAACATTGGAGTCAATGGAGCAGTTGAGACCTCCTCTTGTCGCTAAAAGGCACGCCAAAGAGAAACCGTAAATCCTACAGAAAAAGTAAACACATTGTGAGAGAGAGGACAAGTGTGGCTACAACTCTGGAGAATTTCACTGCTCTAGAGTAAAATTTGTGGCCGTAGTCGTCGTGTAAAGAAAAAATTTCAGAGAGTTTTTTTAAAGCCTCTCCACTCTAACCTCCCACTCTAGCCTGGAACATTCCGCAATACACAATCATTGAAAAGCCTGAATTTTTTCAAAATCACTCATGATCAGTTGGAGCTCACAGTTCAAAAACTACACAACTTTTGAAAAAGTTGAATACACCCCGAATACACGAGACTTGTGTCTACATTTTACAGTTTGAATGGTGTTTCTAGGTGAAAGTATGCCAGAGGAGATACTGTTTGAAAAAGGGGAGAATTTGCGACTTTTTTGAAAATTTCCCAGCCATTCTCTATGGGAAAATTTCGGCCGGTTTTTCGCAAATTTCTTCGCGAAACGTGAATATTCTGGAGAACAAAATACAAGCACACCGAGTCCGATCGAGCCGCACGTTTTGATGTATCATTTGTTAGTGTGCGCTCAACGGTGTGAGACGAGTTACGAACCGAAAGTCGGGGCGGAAGAAGAAGAAGAAAAATCCACAGAATAACAGTAGTGTGCATTGCTTTGCATTGCACACTAGGTACCTCTATAGCTTTGCTATAGAGGTGCCTAGTGTGCATGCATAGCAATGCACCACTAACTAGACAATTTCCCTTTGGGAAATCGCGAGAGTGGTGCATTGCACTGCTAGTAATGTTGTGTGCTTCGCAAAACCCAGTATTGACACTATTGTGTGTGTGTGTCTGAATGTGTTTGTGTGCCTCTGTCAATATTGTGCGGTGCTTCTGCACTGCACAATATTGACTGTGTGTGTGTGTGTGTGTGTGTCTGTGTGTGTCTGTGTTTGTGTTTGTCTGTGTGTGCCTGAGTGGATCTGTGTCAATACTGGGTTGTGCTTCGCACAACCCAGTATTGACTATTGTGTGTGTGTGTGTGTGTGTATATGAGTCTGTGCGTGTGTCTGTGTTTGAGTGCCTCTGTCCTGTGTGCCTCTGTCAATATTGTGCGGTGCTGGCGCACCGCACAATATTGACTTTGTGTGTGTCAGTCTATCTATGTGTGTGTCTGTGTTTGTGTGTGTCTGTGTCTGTGTGTGCCTGAGTGGGTCTGTGTCAATACTGGGTTGTGCTTCGCACAACCCAGTATTGACTATTGTGTGTGTGTGTGAGTCTGTGTTTGTGTGCCTCTGTCAATATTGACTTTGTGTGTGTCAGTCTGTCTATGTGTGTGTGTCTGTGTCAAAAGGGGGCTGTGCTATGCACAGCCCCCTTTTGACCCCTATAGTTCTGCTATAGTTCTAATTACAAAGACAGAGAGACATAGAGTTGTTACAGGGAGAGAGAGAGCCACAGCTCTTGCAGTCACGGTTGCCATGGGGATGAGCTTTCCCGCCGCTGAGGCAGCTCACAGGTGCTCTGACGAGCTCATTTTCGGCCGAATCGGGCCTGCCGAACAACTGCTATCCATGGAAAAACAAAACATGGTATCGCTAAACAAACGGCACCGTCAAAGAGACAAGACTTTAAGGAAGACCTGAATCTATTTTTTATGGTCCTACTGTCTAAAATGTGGATTTTACAGCAAGTTTCAAAAAAGGGGATTTTCTGCTTTTCTCCAAAAATCCTCTGCTCGATTAACATTGGAGTCAATGGAGCAGTTGAGAGCTCCTCTTGTCGCTAAAAGGCACGCCAAAGAGAAACCGTAAATCCTACAGAAAAAGTAAACACATTGTGAGAGAGAGGACAAGTGTGGCTACAACTCTGGAGAATTTCACTGCTCTAGAGTAAAATTTGTGGCCGTAGTCGTCGTGTAAAGAAAAAATTTCAGAGAGTTTTTTTAAAGCCTCTCCACTCTAACCTCCCACTCTAGCCTGGAACATTCCGCAATACACAATCATTGAAAAGCCTGAATTTTTTCAAAATCACTCATGATCAGTTGGAGCTCACAGTTCAAAAACTACACAACTTTTGAAAAAGTTGAATACACCCCGAATACACGAGACTTGTGTCTACATTTTACAGTTTGAATGGTGTTTCTAGGTGAAAGTATGCCAGAGGAGATACTGTTTGAAAAAGGGGAGAATTTGCGACTTTTTTGAAAATTTCCCAGCCATTCTCTATGGGAAAATTTCGGCCGGTTTTTCGCGAATTTCTTCGCGAAACGTGAATATTCTGGAGAACAAAATACAAGCACACCGAGTCCGATCGAGCCGCACGTTTTGATGTATCATTTGTTGATGTGCGTTCAACGGTGTGGGACGAGTTACGAACCGAAAGTCGACACGGAAGAAGAAGAAGAAAAACGGGAAGAACAGTAGTGTGCATTGCTTTGCATTGCACACTAGGTACCTCTATAGCTTTGCTATAGAGGTGCCTAGTGTGCATGCATAGCAATGCACCACTAACTAGACAATTTCCCTTTGGGAAATCGCGAGAGTGGTGCATTGCACTGCTAGTAATGTTGTGTGCTTCGCAAAACCCAGTATTGACTATTGTGTGTGTGTGTCTGTGTGCCTCTGTGTGTGTGTGTGTGTGTGTCTGTGTTTGTGTTTGTCTGTGTGTGCCTGAGTGGGTCTGTGTCAATACTGGGTTGTGCTTCGCACAACCCAGTATTGACTATTGTGTGTGTGTGTGTGTGTATGAGTCTGTGCGTGTGTCTGTGTTTGAGTGCCTCTGTCAATATTGTGCGGTGCTGGCGCACCGCACAATATTGACTTTGTGTGTGTCAGTCTGTCTATGTGTGTGTCTGTGTTTGTTTGTGTCTGTGTGTGCCTGAGTGGGTCTGTGTCAATACTGGGTTGTGCTTCGCACAACCCAGTATTGACTTTTGTGTGTGTGTGTGTGTGTGTATGAGTCTGTGTGTTTGTGTTTGTGTGCCTCTGTCAATATTGTGCGGTGCTGGCGCACCGCACAATATTGACTTTGTGTGTATCAGTCTGTCTATATCTGTGTCTGTGTCAAAAGGGGGCTGTGCTACGCACAGCCCCCTTTTGACCCCTATAGTTCTGCTATAGTTTTAATTACAAAGACAGAGAGACATAGAGTTGTTACAGGGAGAGAGAGAGCCACAGCTCTTGCAGTCACGGTTGCCATGGGGATGAGCTTTCCCGCCGCTGAGGCAGCTCACAGGTGCTCTGACGAGCTCATTTTCGGCCGAATCGGGCCTGCCGAACAACTGCTATCCATGGAAAAACAAAACATGGTATCGCTAAACAAACGGCACCGTCAAAGAGAGAAGACTTTAAGGAAGACCTGAATCTATTTTTTATGGTCCTACTGTCTAAAATGTGGATTTTACAGCAAGTTTCAAAAAAGGGGATTTTCTGCTTTTCTCCAAAAATCCTCTGCTCGATTAACATTGGAGTCAATGGAGCAGTTGAGAGCTCCTCTTGTCGCTAAAAGGCATGCCAAAGAAAAACTGTAAATCCTACAGAAAAAGTAAACACATTGTGAGAGAGAGCACAAGTGTGGCTACAACTTTGGAGAATTTCACTGCTCTACAGTAAAATTTGTGGCCGTAGTCGTCGTGTAAAGAAAAAATTTCAGAGAGTTTTTTTAAAGCCTCTCCACTCTAACCTCCCACTCTAGCCTGGAACATTCCGCAATACACACTCATTGAAAACCCTGAATTTTTTCAAAATCACTCATGATCAGTTAGAGCTCACAGTTTAAAAACTACACAACTAATGAAAAAGTTGAATACACCCCGAATACACGAGACTTGTGTCTACATTTTACAGTTTGAATGGTGTTTCTAGGTGAAAGTATGCCAGAGCAGTAGATGTTTGAAAAAGGGGGAGAATTTGCGACTTTTTTGACCGTTTCCCATTCATTCTCTATGGGAAATTTTTCGCAGTTTTTTGCGAATAACTTTGCGAAACGTGAATATTCTGTAGAACAAAATAATAGCATAGCGAGTTAGATCGAGCCGCACGTTTTGATGTATCATTTGTTGATGTGCGCTCAACGGTGTGGGACGAGTTACGAACCGAAAATCGGGAAGGAAGTAGAAGAAGAAAAAGAAGAAGAACCGGGAGAACAAGAGTGTGCATGCTTTGCATTGCACACTAGGTACCTCTATAGCTGTGCTATAGAGGTGCCTAGTGTGCATGCAAAGCAATGCACCACTAATAATCATTCCCTGATCTTAAGTTATTAAAACCACTTGTTTAATATTAGAGAAAGATCATGATCATAGCTAAAATAATTGCAATTTAAAATAAATAATTATTAGTCATCACTGACTACTAATCATAATGCTTAGTAACTTCCTTGGCATTGAATTTTGGAGACACTGTATTTGTAGTTTAAGTAGACGTGGACCACACAAGGACCTCAGATGCTTTGCTGATTTCACAGATGTAGATGACAGGGTGACACAGGCTCAGGAAGGATGTTTATGCTGTAAAGACTAATGACAGCCACTGTCACAGAGCAGTCTGGCCCAAAACCAGATCAGAAAGCAGACTCATATTGAGGTGGGAAAAACACTGAGGGCAACAAATGGAGAGCTGAATTATGACAGGATCTTTTGGCATCTGGTTTGCTTTGATTAGTTTGCCGTCACTGCTACCCAGACCCAGAAAAGTGACCAAAAACAGACAAATGGATGGATGGATAGTCAAGGTGTGCTGGCTTCCAGAAAAAGACGACTTTAGCTTTGTGACACGGAGCATTATGCTGCTGGAAGTAGCCATTAGAAGATGGTAAACTGGCCATGAAGCCGCTGATGCCAAATTCTGGCCCTACCATCTGCAGGCTCAGCAGAAATCCAGATCCATCAGACCAGGCTATGTTTTTCCAGTCTTCATCTGTTCTGTTTTACTGTAGCCTTTCTGTCAGCTTCAACCAGCCTGACCTCTGACCTCTGACCTCTCTCATCAACAAGGTGTTTCTGTCCTCAGAGCTGCTACTTCACTGGATGGTTTTAGTTTTTGGCTCCTGAGTTAAACTCTGTTGTGAGTGAAAATCCCAGGAGCTCAGCAGTTTCAGAAACACTCAGACCAACAATCATGTCACAGTCAAAGCCGCTGAGATCACGTTTCCTCATTCTTATGTTTGATGTGAACGTTAACTGAAGCTCCTGACCTGTATCTGCAGGATTTTATACGATATATGTATCCAGTGGATGAATCTTCAGTTTTAGAAACAACAGAGTTTTTCTTTAGGACTAGCCACAGGCGACGGTGTCATCTTTGGACACAATCAGTCAGTTTACCTCTGAAATTTGCTGAAAACATTCCTGATCCCCAGAGAATAAACACATTCTTCATTTTAATGACCCCATGTCTCCACCAGCACGACAAAAATTTGAATTTCTACAGGTGAGGCTCTAAGAATAGCAAAATGATCCGAATCTTGTTTGTTCCATCCAGCACAGCACCCACAGTGTTATTGTGTTTGTCTCCTGTTATAGACTGACAGCCCATGCAGGTTGTTTTCCAGCCTTTTTACATAAATCATGAATAGAGATAAGCCCACAGTGAAAATGGATGGATGATGGATACAGGATTCAGTCTGCTGCTTAAATGCTGTCCCTCTGTCAAAAGTTTAAATTGATTCAGTTTATTGTGGTGAAAATGCCTTCACATAGATTTTCCTCTCTTGCTCTCTTCTTCCAGTCCTTTCTACCATTTCAGTTAACTAACCACATCCTGTCCGTGCACATGCTGATTCATCTATAGTCACAAACCGATCCGTTACGTAAACTCAGAGCTCTGGGTGGATCTTTTTGGAAAGGATGGAAACGTTCTTCGTCGCAAAGAATGGTAGCCCTCAGAGAGACGGATATTTTACAGCGGTGGAAGGAGCACTGAGGGACAGTGATGGTAATAAAGATAAGGTGAAATAAAAGAGAGAGGAAGAGAGAGGTAGGATTTTACTGCCCTCATACCATATATATCCAAAGGGCACAGGGACAGGGAGTGGTAGCCACCGAAGTGCTATTGATCACATCACTGTGTTATCTTCCTCACTTCAGAGTATATAAGTCATGACTGCCCGCAGGGAATATTGGGGTGCGTGCGTGCGTGTGTGTGTTTAGATGTGTGTGTCACTGTGGGTATCAGCTGCATGTGTGTGTGGGTGAAGCACGTATTGACAGAAGCAGTCTGACATGCCAGTGACCTGCGGTGTCAAGTTATTGAGCTGGTCCATAATGCAGAGTGATTACGCAGCAATGTTAATTCACTCGAGCAAGTCCAATACTAACAGTGTCACCCTGGACACACACACACACACACATACATGCTTACAAAAGCTTAACAAAAAGTATTCCTCTATACATGAGTCACTGTCAGTGTCTTAACAAACCCAGGGCTGGAATAAGCAGTTTGTGGTGTTGTTAAATCCACAAACAAATATCAAAGAATTTGAACAAATATAAAGAAATTTTACTAATAAAAACTCAATAAACACATCAATCTACAGATGTCCAGTCTACAGATGTGACAAATGGTTGATTACTGTTTAATGACAGGGTAAGAAGTTCTTTAATCTTTTCAGAAAAATGCCTTTCCTCATTTTGAAATTACATATGAATGTGCTCAGAAACAATGAAAAGAGTTCTCCAAACGCGTCAGGTGATCTGGGGGACTTAAAGCTGAATATGCATTCAAGCTGTGATGTGTTTAGTTGTAAAATTGTTTTACATGTTTTCAAACAGGTTGATGTGTGTTGTGACCACAAACTACCCACAATTCATCAGAAGAAACTATGCTCCATCACACAGATCTATCAGCAGTCTGATAGATCAGTAAATAATTATCATCAAACAACCACAGCACACACAGGGTGTCTGTCTCTTGTGCGTCGCTTGTCTTACCCTGCTTCTGTCTTATCATATTGATCAAACAGTGTCCATTGTGCAGGAGAGGTGGAGATCGTCTCTGAGGGTCCTCATGGCCAAAATATCAGCCGTCTGTGCTGAAAGTCAGACGTGATCAAGAACAATGACGTGGTGAATTCATTCATGTGAAGGAATGAGATGACAGTCATCTCCACCACCTGCTCCACCTGCAGACATAGTATTATAAATGGAATGAACATGATTTGTGTTTTAAATGAATAATACATACATATAATATTACACTACATTAGATTTAAAGCTGATCACACTTCGTATTATGCACCAAAATCCAGGGATGCAGAGTAAGTTTCACAGTCCTGGTCCTGCACAGGGCTGCAGTGGTAAAGGAAGGAGGGGAAAAAAAATCTTACCTTACATGTCAGCTAGTCTATTGGTTGTGGACGGATAAATGGACCTCTAAGTCTCTATCTCAAAAATAAATCAAACAGTCTGTGTGGTGTTTATTACGTCTCGATCTTTGGATTTAACGAAAAAAAAAGAGAGCTTAAGAGAGGAAAGATGGCCTCATTCTCACCTCTCAGCCAGCCAAGCTCAACATGAAGAGGGTCTGAGAGTCACAAGCACAGCCGCCCACAAAGCTGTTCCACCGTGCAACGGCCAGTTTCAGATGAAGGGTACTGGCAGCTTGGGACTGAGTAGGTAACGCAGTTATAAACACATGCATGCATGTAACACACACACACACGCATACACACACACCTTTCCTCATGAGCCTGAATGGTTGCCAACTGTCAGCTGTGAAATCACATCAACCACCCTCCACAGAGGATGCTAACAGGAAATGCACTTTGACAGAATCACTGTCACAGAAGAAGAAAACGTGTAGACGAGCTTTACTTGTTGCTGCTTTGACTATAATTCTTATTAGATGACTGTGTTGTGACGAAGAGAGATATGCACATCCACAGACCTCTTCAACAGAAAACATCACGGCAAATACCTGGACCATCACCTGGAGAACATACTTATATACAGATTGTATGGGTTTCATTATTGAGTTAGTGGCTAGATGCAAAATGCTAAAAAAAGTTTGTTTAGCATTTCATAGTTCCATATAGTTGTAGATAAAAATAAAATTGGTTAGGTTGAATTTGGTTTTTGCCACAACACACCTAACAGGTCTTTAGAGCAGAGAGTTGAGTCACAGTAGTTAATGAATAATCTAGTTACTTTTGCTGCGGTGAGATGTTCAAAAATCCAAAATGTGGTTTCCTTTTGTTTCGATTTCATTGGCTATGGAGAAACTTTGTAATCTCATCCAGTAAAATGTCCGATCCATACATCAGTGCTTCAGAATTTCTGAGGTAAAATACGTACAGAGACATCGTGGCAGGTCCCGCTCCGCCCCTCAGCCTGTGGCCTGCTCTGATTTTGTTGTCTCGGCTGACAGCACTGTATACAAAATGGATTCAACCCTCATTTCCAAAGCAAAGAAGATTTGGTTTTAAAAATGAAATTTAAAAATGAAACAAAACCATGACCTAGTTGTGAAAAGGGGATGAAGCTCAGACCAATCATTTGAGGTCAGAGCAGATTAATGGCATTATATCCAACAATAGATCCAAGCAAATATCTCCACAGCCTGCAGGAGTACTCTGAACTCAAGGTCTTTTTGCAAAACACTTGTTAAACAAGCATCTTAATCCTTATCTCTATATATTCACAGAACAAAATCTCACAATGGCAACTTCAAGCTGGGAGCAGGAGTTCTCCCAAATTTCACAAAAAGGTTTTACTTTGCTCTCTCGACCTTCTCAGGAAGTTGCTAAAGGCAACTTTTGTCCACACCTCGAGAGTCGCTGATTGACAGGAAGAAGGTCTGTGTCAGTGAATACCAAATATAATTGAGCGTGAAAGTTCATTCCTGACCTTGGAAACAGTAATTTGACAGTTCACTTACTTTCTTTTTGTGGAGGTTTCAGCTGCGTCTCTCGCTTCAGATCTCGCAGAGCGGATGGAGTTTGCTGGGGTGTCGTCACGGTAACAGGTGGTTGTGCGTGTTTGAAGATGAAAAGCGTCCACGTTTTTGTCGCCATCCTCCCCTCCCCCATCCTGTCAACCAGTTACTACAAACAGGAACCAGACCAGCACGATGCAGACGTCCCAAAACATTAACAGGATACTGGCTGAAAATAGTGGTTACCTGGATGTAACTCTGGTTCTATGAGTGTGTAACCTTGCAATCAGCTTCAGGTTTACTTCATTGATGCTCCACCTCCACACCCTGAGACAGATCTTGCCCTCACTATACAATCAGGTGGTAGGAGGCATGTCCTGTAAAACAGCAGTGCAGCTGAAGACAATGACCAGCTGGGTATATAGTTAGACAGCTATGTACCTACTCATAGAACATCCAGGTAACTACTTTCTCTATTTCATACGTGCTTTGCCCTCTCACATCCTTCACTCTTGGTAAATACTGGAGGCGAAGAACATTCAGGGCCCCTTCTGGGCCTGTATCCATGTACACAGCAACTCCAGACCAAGTAGTGATGGGGCAAAAAGAAGTGAAGCGGCCAGGCCTCTGAGCACCACCCACCTGGGGGTCCCCACGATCCCATCACCCACCTGGAGAGACAGGGGAAAGGGAAAAACACCAGAAGCAGAGAGGATAAGCTTTCTCATGGTTTTGGAGGCCTGTACACTCTGATCTCCTCGTGTTGCAGACCGTGCACTAAGCTTGCCGGTGGTTTCACTTAATTTAGGTGAACAAATAGCCGCAGACAGAAACTCATTAATTGTCCATCACGGTCTCAGTGAAAAGTTGCTCCTGTCTGTCTCCGTCTGTCAAGCACAACCCACTGCATTAGCGGACCCCTGTTTTGTTTCCATCTCATGAATCCGTACAGGGATGCACATACAAACTGGCAACAACAATACACAGTCCTGCAGACAGTTTCACGCCGATTTCCTCAGACAGCTGGTGTCAGTAATACACCGTGAAAAGCAGCGATGCAGAGAAGAAAATGACTCCTAGCAAACAAACATGTAGACACCGAAGGCTGTGAGTAATTAAAAGGTTTTGTAAATGTTAGCTCTCAGTGACGCACATAAAGCTTTTTGGTGGTTGTTAAAGTCCCACGTTTTCCTGGGTTATTTTAACAGCACATTGTGAGCTTTTTTTTGTCAGGAAGGTGCAGAGTCACCCTGCTCGTCAGTGTCAAACTCAGGCTGGACAGCTCCAGGCACACCGGGCCGTTTTTGGCTGACACAGTCTGCCTTTTACACTTTTCACTCCCCAGGGTTTAACGTTCAAAACAACCAAGTTCACGCAACGTGATGCATGTGAGAGTTTAAACTAGTCAGCAGTAAACGAAGCAGTTAAAGGAGCTCGGCTTCCTGCAGCTGTTCAGCTATAGCTACAGGTGAGAATGTCACTGCTAACAGATACAGCAGCACCGAGTTCCTGCACTGCAGGATGCATCATGATGATGTGGAGAATTTATATCTACAGTTTAGGGTTGAAGGGTGTTTCCTACGCTCAGTCACATTGTTTTTTATGCAAATGCCCAAACCCAGGTGGTGAAAGCTGAGGTGGAGCGTGTCAGTACAGATCCTTAACGGGCCCTATTTTCATGCAGCGCAACAACCATTGCCATGATCAGCCCAAGCATCGCTTCAGTGGTTATTTTTCTCACCTTGAATTTCTCTTTTTACCATCTGTGTGGTATTTCAGTGGCCAGCGCAGAACTCAAGAGAGAGGTTCATTCAAATGAGGCAGGTTACGTCTGTTTGTGGTGATTTCATCAACAAGCTAAATACAATGGTGTGATGTAAGAGACGTACAGTGGATTAAGGGGTTAATGAATCCTGTGCATCATCCTCAAGTTTCCCTCCAAATGGAGAATAAATCTTATTTGAATTTCTAGAAAGATTTTCTTGAAAATCTGCTAAATCAAATACAGATTAATGTACATTTCCCTCCACTACTGAGTTGGTTCATAGAGATAAACAATTTGTGGTGCCAGGTCTTCAGTCAGGTGCAATTAAATCATTGCAGAAGAAGCAAGTACAACCAGATGAGGTGGTTTAAAAAAAAAATCTTCCATCAAATCTTATATGATGGAAAACAATAGAAAGAAACATGATAGAAATATGATTATATTTCTGTTTGTCAGTTTGTCTGTTTAAACTCCAGCATCACTGATGCTCATGAACCTGTCGGTTACTGCTCTTGATGAACACATCTGGACAGATGTTTTCCAGTGTAGCAGTTTGGAAGATGATCTGAGTTTCACACAGTCATATACCTTCTGAAAACCCGGACTCTCATCCATAGATTTTGAGGTCCCCATAGCCTCCCCCTGGCTGTGCCTTGAGATCCTGTCCATGAAGAACACAAAGAGAATCAGTGACAAGGGACAACCCTGGAGAAGCCTAACACCCACTGAAAATGTGTTTGACTTCCAGCTGAGAATAGGGACACACAAACACAGCTCTCACTCTGGGTATATAAGGATGGAATGGCTCATAGCGACGCCCCAGTGCCTCACACTACTGCAACTACCCCCCCCCCGCCAAATACCCCGGGGGTTTCTCTGAATCCACACAGCAGATATAGACTGTGCGCATTTGTGGATGAATTTGTATTTAATCACAAAGTGTTGCTGAGGAGGAATTTTGAACCTGAGCAATAGGAAAGGTCAGGAGGTCAGTGAACGCAGAGTTCATCCTCTCTGCACCGCAAACATCCTCACAGAGTTTTACATCAGCTTGGCCAGTAGTTGTCAAAATATCTTGCTGTGAACCAACGCGTTGGGACAGACAGAGACACAGGGAGGAAGCGTCTCCTCCATTAGTCCTGCAGCTTGCATGGCAAACAGTACTGAACATCCAGGAACGCTTTTGATTTTTTAAATGGGTGGACATAAGTGAGCTAAAATGAGGCTTTGGAATCAATTCAGCCAGCTTCCCCCCGACGGACGGCAAGTGTACTATTGATTAATTCTGCTATAAATTTCAGATCAAGCAAACTGCATCACATCTATCAGGCTGTAGGCAGACCGCAGTGACTGGCATATTGGATTTTTAATAAGAGGAAAATATCAACTTCACTGTAACTAAGAAACCATTACCACAAGGCCTCACTGGGTGAACTTTCTGTCAGGAGAATAAAAAGGAGAGAGCCACGGGGGGGGGGGGGGGGCGAGAGACAGAAAGAGGGATGGAGGGAAGAAAAGAAACACTTAGCCTGTACTTACCTCAGCAGCCAGTGAGGCAGAGTGTGGTGTTGTGAACAGCGTGGGCCAATCGACTGTGACACCTCATTTATTACCCAGAACACACTGGAACAGAGGTACAGTGACATTGCCATCGCCCACACTGCAGTGCAGGCCACCCGGCGTCTCTCCCCAACACACATGGCAAAACCAGATTTACCCTCCACGTGACCTGAGCATCACTGCAGAGAGATCAAAGTCGGGTTTACTCACAAATCTAAGGACCCCCCAAAAAAGAGATTTTCTTTTTGTCAAAGCAGAAACTGTAGCTCCCACTGTTTCAAACCAAATGAGTTTATCATTAATGTGATGATCGACTGAAAAACATGAAGAATGGTAACAGTGTTATGGTAAAAGTTAGAAAAAGTTTGCATCTACATGAATCATTTACTAGATTTTCAGAGGCTTTCAGCCATCTCTCACAGCCTTCTTCAGAGAACATCACAAGTATTTTAAAGGATAATTCCAGATTATACAGCAGGGCCTGTATTTTCATCGTTTTGCCTCTTACTGTTTCAGCAGGGATATACCTGTGAAGTGTAGACCTGCGGAGAACCATAAATGTGTGTCTGAACACATTTTCTTAAGATACTTTGACTTTGTGAGTGTGTGACCTTTCCTCCTCCCCCAGACCACTTCCACCGAGGGGCTGAAGGTGAAGGGAGGGAGGGAAAGGGGGGAGGGCTCGTCATAGTGTTCGCTCCCTTCTCTTCCTTTGAAAGAAGTAAAGAGAAAGCTGCTCTTATTATCTATGGCAGGCCTGGGTGGCTCTGTGTGATAGAGATGGATGCTTCTGCTGTGGCTAACACACACACACACACACACACAGGCACGAAGACTATACAACCTATCACACTCTCTATCATAGATACACACAACATGCTCCAAAAACACTTACTACAGTGGGAAACAGTGGAAGCAGGTTGTGTGTTGATGATGGTAAAAATGTTTGTTTTCTAACCAACACAGGTGAAAGAAATTAGCAGTGTGTATTCTGTGTGTGCACGTAGCTTGTGTAACACTGATCTAATCCACTGTCACAGATTCACAGCCCAGCTGTAGAAAATGTGTCCCTGACATGTAGAGGATGTGCCAACAAAACTGAAACTAATTTCAATTCACCTGACGGGGCATTGCAAATAAGCACAGCCACTACCCTGTTCAAATACCCATTACACTGGCTTGGCTGTCCAACTTGGGGACAAGAAATACTTTCCTGCTTTTGGACGTTTTTGCAATTATGCACTTTGGCGGGATGAAGTGCACAGGGAGGCAAATTATCGGCAGCTTGACTACTGAGTGTGTCTGTGAGATTGGCTGCTGCAGGGATTATAGCATGTGAGGCTGATATTCAGAGTCTGGATGGAATTTCAGGGGGGAGAAAAAAAAAAACCCGAAAGAAAGAATACGAGTTAAAAGCTGTTTATTTCATCTCGTCTGTGTTTAGTGTCTGGAGGGTGACTGTTGTCGTGTGCTGCCTCGCCTTTTCCCTGAGCTCCTCAAACAGATGAAGTTTGGGACATCTTGGTCTGGCAGTGTCCGTGGTCTGGTCTCACTCTCGGGTTCAGACTGGAATAACTTAACCGCTCTTTAATGGGCTGCCGTGAAGTTAGGGAAAACTGTCACTTTGATGACACTGAATTTGGTAGAGACATCCCTCAGGATCTGTGAACTGTAATAAGTTTAGTGACATTATGTTTCCAGTCAATGTTTCTAATGCAGGTGATGAACACTGATCTCCTAATCAGAGAATGGTAGTCATGCTACAGGTGTAGTTTGGTAGTGTGATAATGTGATAAACATAGTGATTAAAGAGATTAGATTAATAACTTCTCTATTGGCTTATTGAGAACATTTGCTCAGTCACAGCCAAACAAAACATCTTTAATGGTTTATTCCACAACTACAGTGGCCGTTTGTGTGGCCTCTGAGTTTCTGCCATAAGCTCCAGAGTATCTGACGTGCGCCTCCTCGAGAGAGTAACTACATGTCAGGGCGGTGGCAGAGATGGAGATAACTGTGACTGGTGAACTTGGGCTGCTTGTGTTTTCTCCCAGTTACTGGTACTGGTGGAGATACAGTAGTTGAGTGACGACAATATTATATAATTTCCTTTTCAGTTACACGCATCTATCAACGTCAGGTCCTTGCAGCTGCTGCTGATCGAATGAGCAAAGCTTTTCAAATGACGGCTATAAAAAGTCCAGTGACGTCGACTAATCTGATATTTTGCCTTTAAACAACTAGTCAGTCGAAAATGTCATCTATAGAAACCACATGCAATCAAAGTGTCATCTGCGAGGCAGCCCGAATAACAACAGCTGTCAGCAGCAGTCTGCTGTCTGGGGGATGTAATAAGCTGTGTCACTGGTTAAACTGTTAACTGCATTTTAAATGAAAGCCTCCCTCTGCCTTTGTAAAGCATCTGTATGTTGAAAATAAAAGCTCAGCATCAGACAGGAGAGGAATCACAATCCTATCTTTTTGAAATATGAGTAAATTTAAAAGATCACTCAGATTGCATGTTTCCTCTGCGAAAACAATATACAAATCATGGCTGAATAAAAACACAAATAGCCCTCAAACTGAATTTGAAGTCTAACTTCCTTATTGTCAACAAATGTCATGAAAAGACCAAAACAAAAAATGTTTTTGTGCGTCTCTAAATGAATCAAACAGGAAGAAAAAAATGGAGGAGCTCTGCAGCACAGAGGAATCACATGTATCAGACTTTGAAAACACACACGCGCGCGCGCGCGCGCGCACACACACACACACACACACACAGTCCTCGTTAGTATGATACATTCACCAAATTCTTGCTTCACATTCTGTTGGTATAATGTGATGTCCAAATAAATAAATAACACACTGGTTATGGATCTTTCCCAAACAAACACTAAAACCTATGTAATCTTCAATAAGAAAAACAAAACCCAGAGTCTGTTCCATTAACCTGAGATTATCAACGTTCATTAACCATGACACATAATAAACCACGACAATAAGTAGCAGGTTACTCTCGTGGTGTGTAGAATCGAACAGGATGGAGATTTAAAAGGAAGAAGCTGAGAGCAGGACAAGAGGAGGATTAAAGTAAATATTCATTCTGTCCAGCAGCAAATGGTTTACGTGGAAAAACAATCTGCTCCTCCATCTATTTTACTTTCAGGGTATTGGTTCAGAAACTGAAAAAAAACCCACTTTAGATATTTAATCTTTCACTCTTACTCTTCTCTTTTCTATGCACCCGTTTTCTGTTTCAATTCTTTTCACCTCTCCTCCTCTCTCACAGCTGTCTCTCATTCCTCTCTTTCCAAGGCTTTTCAAGGCCCTTCTGCTATTTTCTTATCCCACACTACAAGTTAACTCTATAACATATGCAATCTTTGTTTATACGAGAAGGTGCAGGTTATAAACAGGGGTTTTCCTCCTTGGTTAGAACCTTCAGCATCAGAAACAGCAGAGTGTAACTTCCTTTAAAGATTAAAACCCTGAGCAGCAGTGAACGTCTGAGCAGCCTGTGACTCCCTGAACATGGGAGACCAATAAATGACATTATACACTTGGACTCTTATATATCTGCTTCCTTCTAGTTAATCTAATTATTAAATGAGTGGGTAAATAAGTGAATGGCTGAATTACCCAGCAGGTCAACAAATAGCTTCAGTGTGTAACTACATGAGGCGAAACTCACGACGCCTCTCAGTAATTCACAGAGGAAACTGAAGGGACAGAGGTAAGAAGAAGATAAAAGCAGTGATGAAGAGGAGTGATGTTTAACTGTTACTCATTTTGCATCATTACTGAGGTACAGTGGCACAGAACTATACATTACACATGAATCAAGGACGAAGCATTGCATTGTGGGACGCAAAAGCCTTTTTTTTTTTTTTTTTTACACAAAATGATTTCACGCAGTTTTTTTCAAATACCAAACAAGCACACTTGGATCTAATGCTGCGTACAGATTTGTCACTTCGCCGTTATGTATTCATGTGTTTTCATTCCCTTGTGAAAGCTACACAACTGTAACCAGGCAACAGACTTTTGACTACTGGTATAAAGTCAAGCCTTCGGTGTTTGTGAAAGTTTTCATGAGCTGCCCACTGAGACTGCAGAAAGGCCTCTGAGTGACGTTCACCATCAACAAACCGCAGGTTGTACGTCATTTGGTGCGACACGGCGACATAGTCAGGTCTGAAACAGTGCTGCCAAACAATCTACGAATAACTTTTCTTCACCTGGTGGAAAGAGCAAGGTCGCACAAGGTGAATGTCAACTGTGCTGACAACTGAGAACACATTAGAGCTGGGGGACAACAACCTGCAAAGACTTGTCTTAGTGAGAGGAAAAGACAAAGAGAATCAGCTGTTTATTTCTGATCACAGCCACAATCCTTCAGTAAATAACAGCTAAAACGGATGAGAGTAACACAAACTGTCTGCCTGTGGAATGAGTGGACAGTATTTGACCTAAAAACAACAGTAGCAATGAAAAAGTAAACATGATCCATTATTACACGGTGACAATGAAAAAGTTGAAACTATTTAAGCATCGTCGCACCTGAAAATAATTTAAAAAAAAACTTCATTCTGAGGTATTTTGTTGAGGAGCAGGAATGAATGGGTCGTTCAGCATCATCCGGGCGGGGGGACTCTGTGAGGATGGAGCCACACCTCACCTCTGCAGTGACTACAACTCAAAAAGTCCTGTTATATTTCACATAAACCTCCTTCACATCAGCACAGTACCTGGTTTGGCTCAGACCTGTAGGAACATGGTGCGTCTGTGGTCATGAAGTGGAGGTGAACGACATCCTGTGAAAACCTGCAGCTACAGCATACTTATCAGTGCACTCCGGCTCTGGACTTGGACTCCTGTCTGTGTGTATGACTTGCTTACCTGTCTGGCTGTGATACTCACTGATCTGGTATCAGTTAGTGATTTGGTGCTTTACAGTTCTGCCTGTTACTGATTGGACATTTGTTGTTTCACCTGTTTATTCTCAACCTCCAGTGCTGCATCAATGTCTGTTCTATATGGTCTCATGTATATGGTCTCAAGAGGATAGAGAACGGTCAGGTGTTTCAGATCTATAGCCCTGGTTAGAAAAGTTGCACAGGATCATTTCATGGTGGTGTCACATGTTACATTCCAGAAATGTTATAAAAAAAAAATAAAATAAAAAAAAGAACAATCTGTGATTTTTAGGGGGAGTTTTGTGCTGGAACTATTTCTTGACAAATTACAGTTAATCCATACACACAGTACTGTTCTGTGCAGCATCTCCAGCTATAAAGCACACGTCTACAGATACAGTCAGTGAGACCAGGTTTTGGTCTCAGGAAAAAAAAAAATGGCACTTCCATGGTGTAAATACTGATCATGCTTCAATATTCCAAGGTTATGAGAAAAAAAGAATTATCTGACAATAATGTTCTTAAATTAAATAAGAGTAAAACAAAGAAGTTTCATCTTGAGTAGCTGAAATTCAAGAATGAAACAATCATGAGAAAACAGTTCGTCTCAACACTGGACACATGCTCAAAGTTGTGATCTTGAGGCCTAAGAAGTTATCAGCATCCACAGCTGCTCCTGTCGTTCAGAGACAACAGTGTCCTGTCCACACACTGAGTCCACACAGATACAAACTGTATCATCACAAGTGGAGTGCAGTCGTGTGCGTGTGTGTGTGTGTGTTATGTGTGTATGGGCACATATTGAAAGTGTGTTTATATGCAATGTGTGTTATAAACCACCCCAGAGCCAGAGGTCGCAGCCTGCTGTTAACGTTCCAGTGTGATGTCCACAGTGTCTCAGTGCACAAATGCCAGCAGAGCAGTGAACCAATGCACCAGCACCGAGCCCTTCACCCACAAAAACAGCTCATACATGGTGAGTCTCCACAGACTGAGAGACTCTGCCAGCTTTATCTGCAGACGCCTCCTCCTGCTCTGAACCTTACTCCTCTTGTGCCTGTCAGTCAGAGCAGCAGCAGAAGAAGAAGAAGAAGAAGAAGAAGGAAAAGGTTAGGAACAGTGAGAAGACATTGCGTTGAATCATCGAGATGTCTTACAAATGTCCCTGAGTTCTCTAGAAGTGTGGTACGGTGTGACACTGATGCTGGTACACTCACCGTGGGTGGAACCTGAGGGCAGAGACAAACAACCTATATGGTGGTTTGAGTTGAGTTTGACTTTTTGTGTTTAAGATGGTCACAAAAACGCTCACTGATCAAAGCAAGATGGTCCAAAACATCACTATTCATCTTCTAAGACAAATGAAAACCAGGAATTCCACAGCTCTGTGGCTAGTGGTTGTTAGCCATGATAGCAGCAGATCTCTAGTGATAGCCATGTTGGTAAGTATGGCCACCAGACATTCACGGTGCCAAGAGGATGAGACCCTCTGACTCTGATGATCCTCTGACTTTTTCCTCTAATGCCACCAGCAGTTGAACATTTTTGGTTTTTAGTGAAAAGTGCTGGCACTTTTCCAGAGTTATGATGAACCACTGGGTTCTTAGGTTTTCATTACAGTTTAACATTACAGCCCAACACTTCACTGATTAGTTCCTCTTGTGCCGTGGCAGGTGTGCTAATCACAGAAACAGGCTGCTCTAGTGTTTGGTTTGAATAAAAAAAAAAAAAAAAAATTTGAGTGCTGATGCTGATACCAGCTCTCGTACAGAGACACTACTCTTAACACATGTACATGCCAAACTGCAGCCTGTACGCCGATGAAGGGCCAAAGAGGCTGCTCGGGAGCTTCGGGGGCCTGTCAGATTCATTCATTCATTCATGTACCGGTCAGACTCAGCACTTGTTAGCCTGTGGATACTACTCCTGGTTCTTGCTGCCTGTGGATTTGCCGTTGTAGTTTGGTTAAGTTATACAGCCTATAGTTCCAGTTTATAGTGTTAACAGTTGTTTTACATTTTAGTTTAAATACTTTTATCATCTCCGGGTTATTTATTACACGTGCTACTGTCCTAAATGTCTACGAGCTGGTAGATTTCTGTTTATTTACAGTAAAACTAATACACACATAGCATCCACTCAAACAGTGAGCTTCATGTAGCCCACAGCTTAATATTTTGGGAGGATGATGATGCGTATTATTTAATTTCCACTCGATGACCTGCATGTTGGTGTGTCCTGCACCCTTGTGGCCTGAAAGCTGCACGGCACCCAATACTCCAAATGCCTGATATTCATGTATTTAGAGGTTTGCACCCAGTATCTAGGAAGGGAAAATAACACTAAAACATCTCAGCTCTAATAAGAAGTAGCTCAAAAGAAAACTGATAACTGTGAGGATTATCCACAGTAATGGGGACACTTTCTGGAGAGACACATTGCTATTGAGTTTTTGACATATAAAACCAACAATAAAACTATCCGTAAAGTTTATTTTTACTAAGGTTATGTTTTCTGCTCTGGGTGAACAGAGGCTTGGCAGTTTCAGGGCAACCATCCCATGCCATATTCAATGGTTGGTAGAAAGCCTTCAGATCTTCAGTCTAACTAAACCCTGTGCCAGCTAATTTCACTGATGAGTGCATCCTCAACTAGAAAAGGGAGGTAATCAGTTGATTTAGGTAGCGTGTGTTTGGACAGGAACACTCATAATAATTTCACTGACATTCTCTAGCCCCAAGGGAGATTTGTTTGAATGACCCATCAGCACAAACAATCTGTGAAGGCTCAAAGAATGGCATAACTTTTAATGTTTTTATCTTTTGTCTGCCTAACATTTTTCCATTGGAGGATGTAATGACCCGTTGCGGCCTGGTGGGGGCCATTAATGAGGCTACTAACAGGTTTTTTTCCTTGTCTGTCTGCTAGAGAGGAGGTGGGGATGTCCTCACCTGTGTAACGGTATATATAAAAAAGAAAAGCTCAAATGGTTCACTAACTACCTTTCAACAACACCCTGTGGTGTTCATCAGCTAATGGAGCTAGTTTTAGTTGTTGTCACGTTACCTAAGTGTTAACTTCGGTCACCTGATGACAGGTGTTAACCTGTGATCGTAGTCTCATACAGTACGCAGGTCATCTGATGATAAAAGAGACAGCCGCATGTCTCTTTTCTGGAGGAAACCCATGCAGACTCTCGGAGAACATGCTAACTCCACACACACAGTGTGAGCTGTAGAAAAAAAGTCTTCCTACAGTGGGACAGAGCAGCTGTGCTGTGGTGTGGGACTGAAGTGGCTCCACAGGATCCCCTGGTGCCTGTATTACATTACTACCCTTGGCACTCCAGCTGGTTAATATTTCATAAGATGTGCTTATTCAGACAAGCTCTACCACTGTCAGCAGTACAGCACCAGGCAAAAGACCCTCTGTGTGTGTGTGTGTGTGTGTCCAGAGCCCTGTCCCTCAGCCGTCAGCTGTGAGCTGAAGTGACAGCACACATTCCTCCTCTCCGAACCTGAAGTGGCAAATTTCAATTTGTCTTCCAAAGCCACTTACTTGTCAGCTTAGTTTGTCTTTAGTTCTGACACTCCTCCTGTCTCACCATTTCACTATGTACATATGTATAAGAACATTATTCGCAGATCCTCGAGGAGTCACGTGCTGATGTTGATGATGAAGACAGTAAGTCTTCATTTTGTATGCTGGAACATAACGAAATGTCTCTATAACTGTAACAAAACCTAACACCTAACCCAACACTACTGTCTTTATCCCCGTCCTCTTTGGTACACCCAGCAGAGCTGCCAAAGTCAGAAATGCTTCAATTCTAAGCAGAGAATGAAGCAGAAAATAATTATAACCATTACATTAAAGGCATAAAGAACCGGTCATAATTTCCTCTCAGGCACCTCAGTGATATAGCTTCCTGCGCTGTTGGCCACAGTATGAAATACATTTACAAAAATCACTGACCTACATTTCCACTATTTTCATGTGAAACTTTGGAGGAGGAAAAAAAACAAACCCTGTAAAATGGTCTGTTACCGATGTTCTCCTCCTGTCTACATCAGATAGATAGCTTTTGTGTAGCCTGCTGCAGTTTGTTTTTGTTCATTGTTGTTTGTTGGCATTTCTGGTGAGGACAGATTCCTGGATACACTCATCGCCAACAAATTAACCTCCCAAACTATCAATGTGCAAAATTATAAAAGTTATGTAGCTACTGAAAAGTTAAACTATCTTTCCTTCTATTTAGCTTAGTACTAAAAATACCAGCTGTCCCACAGTCTGCGTTCAGATTTGCCCCTGAAGTCAACCCAGGGAAAAGGCTACAGTCTTTCTGACCTGGCCATGGCGCGTATGCAGCAACGGGACATGTTGATGAAGGACGAGGACGAGGCTCTGGTCTGTAAGGTGGTCTCAATCCCCCTCAGCAGGTCGTTGGTCTTTAGCAGCAGCAGCATCTGACGGGGCACTCGATTCAACAGCTCGCTGATGTGGGGCAGGTACAGAGCCGCGTTGGTCCGTATCTCAACGTCCTGCCAAGGAAGACAGACAGCGAGACAAGCTCTCTCTTTACTGGCTGAATTATGTATTATTGTCCTGTCTATGCACACACATTGTTCTCAGTGATTTTGACTGTCCTGTCTGTTGGCGCAGGACAACATACAGTACAGTGAGTGGCTCATTAGTTACTTTGGTTTGGCTACAAAGCTCTGATTGATTGCTTGAATGATCACACAAGACTTCTGTATCTGAATCAGTGAACAAATCAGAGACGTTGGTGCTGATGAGGTCCGGCACCAGGCTACAATGATGCTGAGGAATGTGAAAAACATGTTTACACAAAATGTATTTAAGAGAATAAAGTACTATTGTTGATTATGTGGGTAGAAATGTTGCTATGTCTATTTAACGCCAGGTACCTGAGATTGAGAAGACATACACAAACAGGAACTAACAGCCGTGTCCACTTGGAGGCTGTATTCCTAGGTGTATTGTGAAACTGCTAAATGACAAAGACTCAGCTACACCCTCAAGACTGGGCGATGACGTACCAAACATACTCTGTACAGGACTGAACCCCACCTCCATACCCTGGCACAACAGCTGAATATTGTCTGTTTACAGCGAGAACATGCTTAAACAGTATCAGCATCAATAGCATCAATCATTAGCCTCCCTGCCAGACCTCAACAACAGAGCCACGACATGTTTAACACTCTACATAACTCATGACTTTGATCACCTCCTCTGTCCACACTCCACATTACTGCCTTTTTTTAAGAGGGTCTGCTTTAGCAGGAGCTTTGTCCCTTCTAATCTAGCAGCCCTACATAAAATACTGTGTAATACTATTTAATGATGTGTATATATACTGTATATGAGAGCCTGTGTACTCGGATATGAGGATATGTGGCACATATTTACTTTGTGTATGACCATAAGTCCACCATATTTGTGTATTTGTATGATCATCTAAATATTTATGAAAGCTTGTGCTTACTGCTGTGTGCATCCATAAAAGAGCAGAGAGAGTGTTTGTGTGTGTTTAGATGCACAGAAGTTAAGACACAATATCATCAAACACGTATGAGAGTGTGAGCTAGAGGGTGAATTTAAATGTCACTCATATTGTCGACATCATAATGTCATTTTGTGTTAAAGTGAACAAAATACATTTCGTTGTGTGTCTTTTAATTGTGAAAGTAGAAAGTGCATATCAAATGTATATAGGCGAGGAAGGATGGGAGGAAGAAGGGATGATGAGGTTGAGAGCAACACAAGAAGGTGAGATAAGACCTAACAGGAGGGAGAAGGGAAAAAAGAAAACAAAAATAAAGCATTAAAGAGGAAGGATGAAGGGATTAATACAACACTAATACTGAGTTTTGCCTCATACTGAAGATGACAGCATAGAAGGAAGGAAGGAAGGAAAAGAGAGACAGAGGGACGATGTTTGCTTCCATGACGACTGTTTGTTCTTTTTGATGTTGAAAGATGGCTGCTCTGGTCTCCACGTGAGTGTCAGTGTCCGGCTGTACTTCACTTCAAAGGCCTCTCCTTTGCTGCACATCACCGGCCCTAAATTACACTATTAGTCATGGAACAAAGTGGACTGCAAAGCTTACAAACACTTAGTCATTTAGAAATCTTTAGACAGAGTAAAATCAGGAGGTGCACAATCCGCACGGATACCGGATACTACAGGAGTGAACTGCACAGCTGTGAAATTAAAAGTTAATTGGAAACATAAGTGGAGAAATACTTTTTTTATATGATCCAAAACAATATGCTAAATTTTACATTTCCCCTGTTAATGAAGCTCAGACTACTTTGATCTTTTTTTTTTTTTTAACCACCTCACATTAAAATTTACTCTTCTTACATCTACAGTCGTCTTACAGCTGGACACTGGGAGACGCTCCGTTATAATGCAATCCCCATGTCTTAAACAAAGAAAGCATCTGGTACACGATGATGAAATGTACACAACCACAAACCAAAAGATTCAAGGAATGAGTTAGGATTGATTTTTATCAGTTCTAGAGGATGAGAAGCACTTGACGAAGCAGTGGCACTTAAGAAAATCTTTTTAAAGAAAGGGAAATCATGAGGTGACACTTAGAGGAGCGGTAACGACAGTGGTGGTGGTGAAGTGTTGTGGTAAAAGGAAAGGAAATGATTGAGCTGGCCCGGTGTCATTAACACACTGGGGATGCTGAAGGTAAAGATGCTCACACTGTGCAGCTTCTTTAGATGGATAACTGCTCGACTGTGGTCATGTAACTACCCTGTCTCCTCACAGGTGCGTTCACAAACAACAGGTACGGAATATCAAACACTGCCACCTTAACAGGGACCGTCAAAAAGGTATCTCAGTGGAGCCTTATGAGTCTGGACGACATACAACCACCTGTTATCATGTGATAAGTTCTATACTTAGGTGATATCTGAACCATCGCCATGACAACTGAACAGCTCAATCTGCTGATAAAGGAAAAATCAAGTAATTGGATGATGTGCTAAGAGTTCAAGGTCAACCATCCACCTCCGAGCTAATTTTATCAGAGACGTCTGTAAGAAAAATTGCACTGTCCTGGTTTTTCTGAACACTTCTGCAAACTGTTCACACAGAACACACAAGTCAACGTTTGGACACCTCAAAGCACTTACTTGAGGTTCAGGAAAGATGGCAGTCTTGGTTAAATATTTAAAAGGACAACAGTGTCCTGGACGGTGAGAAGGGGCACACCAAGTTTAAATCTTACATGCTACATCAGCCTACGTCTGACCGCCCATCCTGTATCTACAGGTGTGTGCAGTAACCTGGAGATAGAGCTACTACCATGAGCAGCAGATCAAATATTTTTATGAAAAATGTTTCATAGATGTACATATTTTGCATACATCAGGAGGTAACTGAATGGTTACAGCACATTACCACATGTCCACATAACCCACTCTGTCCATCGTCCTATTCCAGCCTGTTCCTGTGTTGCATGTATTTCTTCCCTTGTTTTCTGTCTGTCTCGCCACTACACTGTATGTACAAAGTTTATTTTGCAAAACAACAAACTGGGTAGAAAAACAAAGAGTGTCAAAACTTTTCATAGTCTTGTATATGAATTTCTCCAGCCTGTGTGTGTGTGTGCGTGCGTGTGTGTGTGTGTGTGTGTGCGACAGCAGCACTGTCAGAGCTGTCAGTCCAGATAAACAGAGAGTTGACAGGCACAGAGAGAGACAGACAGCTAGTCAACATCCTGACACAGATAAACTCTGTCTCTGCTCTCTGTCTGTCTGTCTTTGTCTCATGCCCACAGGAAGTGATGTGAACTAACAACACTGATGCAGCAAACAGCATCTGATTCAACTGTATTATCCTCTGCCTACACACACACACACACACACACACACACACACACACACACACACACACACACACACACACACACACAGGTCCAAAGGGGGCTGTATTGTCGTTTGATGAAAAAAGGACAAAGGCCCACTTAAGGCACACATCACTTATTAACATCAGAGCACATATGAATCAGATGATATGGATTTTAAAAGCTGATGGAAACAGCTTTGGATTAAAGCTTTTTATTTTTTATGGCAGCCATGTTTTTCATCTGCTTTCACTATTGCAAGGTTCTCTGCCTTTGTACGAGTATATCTCTTCTCCTACATCACTGTTAGCCCACTGAGAGACACTACATCCACACTAAGCCGACTGAAAATGAGAACTAGCTTTACGTGTGCGATGGACAGATGTGTCCAGACCAGTGTTTCAAGGTGGTTTCCATCCACACTGAAACAGAAAACAGGCTCATGAAAGCTATCTGTTAACCAGGTGTCAGATCAGACTTTCATCATTTCCTCATTGTTTGGCAGAGGCTCAGTTTCCTCTTCCTCTGGATATAGTCTACAAATGTCATGACTAATAGTAAGACACCTGTAGTGAACCCCACTCATTCATCTGAATGCACATATCTGAGTAATAGCACAAGTGGTACTAATAACATCGATGGTGGATCGGTTCTGTTCAAGTGTCGCAGCAAGTCACGGCAGCGTGGCAGTGAGACAGCATGCACAATATCATACACCTGACAGAATGACAAACACAATTACTGCCCAGTAACACAAACTGTGGCTGAATCAGCACTTCACTGACACAGTCACAGCAAAAAAAAAAAAAACTGAGCCACAGAGCTCGGGGGCAACTTCAGCTATTTAAAAAAAAACGTGAGGAAAGAAAATCTGTGATAACAGACATGAACATGTCATTTATGACCAAAACTAAAAGAGCAGTATCCAGATGGCCATCTGATTAGCAAGCAAGCTGGCTGAACATAGCTTAATGCCAAAGCACTGTATATGCAGAATGAAGGCAACCACACTAGAACTGGTTGTATGGAAAATAAATGAACTCCCTATTCAACACACAAAATCTCTCAAGTCCTGAACCTGGAGCAAGCAGCAGGTGAGTGAAATGTCAATCAACATTCACATGGCAAACAAGAAAGTCCACTATTAGCCTTATGATATCAATACACCTTAAGAAGATGATTATTCTTTCTAGAAGTCAAATGGACCCAGTGAGATCACACATCACGGTAGTTCAGCACTGGCTTCAGCCTTCAGCTATGGTAGCTGCCACTTGGGTCTTCACTACTTCCTGTAGTGGCACTGAGCATTGCATTTAAACAGAATTAGCTAATGCAGAACAGTTGTACATGACATATTTTGCAGGATACTGGGTTGTAGCATAAATCCTGTCTGACTCATTTTCCATGAATAACTGCAAACCCTTCCAGGCGTCCGCCCTCAGCAACTTCCCACCTCTATATTAGTTTTTTTTTTTTATCTATTTCAAAAAAAAAAAAATCAAAACCAAGAGTTACCAGGCTAAAGACATAAACCTACAGCATAATACCCCATCACAAACTCCCAGCACCCCCCCCCCCCCCACAGTCCAAATAACAGGGGGCTGGGTGTTCTGAAGTGCTCTGCTGAGTCCTGCTTGGGGAATAACAATTAGTAGCAATTATAGGAGGTTGGTTAGCAGGCCTCACAGCTGTCAGCGGGACACAGAGAAGGCGACAGTGCTCTCATTTGCATCTGAAAGCTTCAATAAGGACATATTGTATTGCGAGTGGTGCGATAATAGGCCGCGCAAAAGGCAAAGGGAATGCAGTTGGGGGGGGGGGGGAGGGGGGGGGGGGGGGGGGTTGGAATCTGTGCCGGTGATTTTTCTTTTCTCCCCAGTGTAGTAGAGAGCTGGCAGAATGATTTCATTCAGCAGCCAGCAGATATTAAAAAAGTGTGGGCAGAGACAGAGGGAGAGAGGAAGAATGTCAGAATCTACTGTAAGATCTGCTGTTAAACACCATTTTTACTCCGCAGAGTGAACGCAAACGTACTCAGGGCAGTAAATGAAGTGCACTAAACAAACGCACATTTTGACTAGTGGTTAGTCAATTTTTAGGTTTTTTTTTAAGGTAGGGCGCGGGGGGGTGTGTGAAAGCAGGCCGGGTGTGAATGCTTCTCTCAGGCTGTCTGTTTGTTCCATACACCAAAGACTAAAGGTCTGAGGCCTTGATAGCATCCATCTAGAAGCTAACATGTGCCATCTATCATGATATATGTAAAGTTATGTTGTGATAGTTATTCATTAGTTATCATGATATAGTAAATTGTAGCAGCACCGTAGCTTGTTGGCTATCATGTTATGATTTCCTGACACTTACATACACTGAGTTCCTACAGAAGCATATAGTGTGCAACAGAGATAAACTGTCCTCAGTTATAATGGAGGATCCAGTAGTAGATGAGCAAGGTGGAAATACTGAGTGATGACTATATGCATTCAGTGGAAGCACTTTTTACACACAGAACAGAAGGTGTTGGAGAATCCATGAAAAACAAGTCATTGTACTACCTGGACGACATCTCCAGACACACTGTCGCTCACTTCACTGAACACAGCCTGGAGCCAGGCTGGGATATAAAAAGACAGTGAGGCAGCTTGCAGACAACAGAAACCACATGCAGTCTAATTTCAGATGGTATTACGGGCCTTGTTCTAACGCCAGGCTACCAGAATAGGATTTCTACACTTTTCGCCCACATTCAAAATAGCAGACCAAAATACCTACAGTGGCTTCACAAAGTATTCAGACCCCTTAATTATACATTGATAAAATTGTCATTTATGCCAATTAGTTTACACTCAATGGGCCTTGATGACAAACTGAAAACATGTTTTTAGGAATTTATTAAATTTATTAAAAACCAAAAACTAAAATCTCTCATTTACATCCATCCATGTGTTTGTGGACCATGCAAATACAGTGGGCATATGGTCAAACATACAGTAAATGTACTCACTCGTGCCTCTTCCTGTATACCTACATATACATGAAGATACGAGTACACAGGCTCACCATGACAAAAATGCAGCATGACTCCATCAGAACAAGAAGTCATCCTATAACTGTGTTGTTCTGAGTTTTATTTTATAATAGAAATATTTTATTTCATTCACTAGTTAATTCTAGTGGCTTCTACTTTGCTGTTTTACTACTGTGAGTGAAACTCAGTACTTCCTGCAGACGTTTCACATTAAAAGTCTACCAGGAAGGGAAGAAATGATACCCTTTGAGCTGCTGGAATTTTGCCTTTAATGTGAAATGCCTGTGCAAACCAGAAAACACGTAAAAATTAGGGCTGGGCAATAAGTCATATTAATTTGATGAATTGATCTACACTCTCTGTTTGTGTTTGGCAAAGAGGGATCCAGTCCAGCGAGCTGTCTGCAGATATCAGGCTGATGTCCAGTCCAGGAGCAGATGAAATAATGTGCAGACACTGTATCTGTGCTGAAACTACTACTAGTATTAAAGTGGGTAATGGTGCTCTGTCCAGTTGAAGCGGCCCGTAGCCATATTCAATAACTATCAATTTCAATTGTAGATTTATTTATTTATTTATTTATTTGACATGCACAATGATGATGGCTTTACAGGTGGTTCAGATTATTCATGCTAAATTGTAATGCACACAGTCCTAAAAATTGGGATCTTTCAAACAAGTTTTAATCTTGCAAGTGAAAAATCAATTAAAATTATAAATTGGCCACAGGTTAAAAATAAAATAAAATATGGTCCACACCTGGATAAAATATACTGGACTTGTCACACCACCACCTGGTTATATTTTGGACTAATTACTCTGTTTTCAGTGTTTAGAAGAGAAACATTCATAAAGAAAATCAAATTAAAATATTCCTCCATGTGAAAGAAAGGTAGCAAAAAGCCACAGCTCTAAAAGCACTCAGCATTTGCTGCATGTGACTGCATTAACACTAATGGAATGCATCATCGTTTGTTAGAGGCAGGACTTAAAAAAAAAACGATCCATGCATGGGAGAGTGGACCGAGAGGACAAAGAGAAGAGAGGAAACGACAAAGGACAGGAGAGAGGAGATGTCAGAGGGGACGAGGAAGACAAAGCAAAGCAGATGAGTGGTTGTGGCAACAGAAATGTCTCAAAATGTCTTCTTAACTCCAGAGTGCTACACAATCAATAAGCATGTTCAAGTAGAGGGCACTAGAGTGGAGTCTGCCTAATGGCGTGTGTGTGTGTGTGTGCGTGTGTGTGTGTAAAACTGGGGGTATAAATGACAGACAGATGGCCTACATTGATGGGAGTGCTTTCATGTCGGCTAAAGTGGGATACAGAAGGAGGGAGAAGAACACACCTTACCTACACACACACACACACACATTCTCACACTGGAATTCTATGATGCTGATGAATGCACACAAAACACACAAACACAAGCATCCCCTACATAATGTGCAGTGATCCAGTGTCTTTGCAAAGACATGATGGCTGTTTTCTTTTTCCTCTGAAGCCACCCTCTAAAGCTGTTTGTCCCGGTGTAGCCCTGAACGCCACTGAGCTGTCAGATGAAGATGCTGTGTCTGTGTGAACCTGCACACCTCCTACACGTCATCAACACAGTCAGCTTCTCTTACCTTGCTATTCTGCCCTGTGGAAAAGTTTTCACACCAGGATTTAGCATGGCCACTATCAAAAAAACATGCATTGCTGCAGCAAAACAAACCTTATAGTATATCTGATCTGATAATCCCTCTGTACATAAGCTTGGTTTAGACTGCTACCAAACTGAAGCAGAGATGCCAAACCCAGCGTTGGAGACGTTCCAATAAAACAGAATGATCAACAGCGTCGAACGCGAACACGTGGATCTTACCGGTGAGTTATTTAAGCAGTCGTGGTTTCTTCCTGCTCGTTTTCAAATTTAAAATGATTAACCACAAATGATCACAGATAAACAACAAACAAAGAAAAATGATATGCTGATATTCACAACCAGTCACAACAGTAATCCCAGCAAATCTCAGCGGGATCTTTAATGGACCGAACAGCCATAAAAACATCAAAAAGAAAATTGTGAGAAAATTTCGATCAGCTTTGACACATGGGTCCTACATCTTGATAAATTCGGAATTACATATTAGATTAAAGAGAAGTAAGCAGCAGATGGGAAATATCGGTGAGCTGTGAGGAAACTGAAGGAAGCACACATGAAATCACAATGTCACACACACACACACACACACTGACCATGTGTGCATGGAGGGACATGAACAGGGTTAGGGTTAAAACAGAGTACCCTCAAGTCTGGCAGCATGAACTACAACACGAACATGAACTCTTGTCTTTTCTACTATTGCACATTACATATTGTAATACTGCCAACATTCAAATTAAACCATTTAATTCTCCATTTACAGTACAATTTGAGTTAAATCCCACTCAGTAATTTTTTATGGCTGAATTTGAGAAACTGCCGTTATGAAAACTCCAGTTTGCGACGTCAGTCTAAAGTTAACTTTGCACATTATCTGCCAAACTGAAAATCCAAGTCACAAATCCATTTCATATTTGATTTTTATTAACATAATGGCAGTGTTATGCTTCAGAGTACACTGATTTTAATTTTCACTGTGGTTGTAATTATGCCATTTCAAACATGAAAATGGAAAAAAAAAAAAGATTTTTTAAATTTAACATTTGTCATACATAATGGAGAATTAATGATTTCATTTTAATCCCGGTATATCCCTGAACTTTCATAACATCCATCTTGAATGATATTCATATATGTAAAAAATCTGTTTTTCAGCAATGCATCTAACATCCATTTCCCTGCATGCAGTGAAGTGGTTGAATGTTTCAGCCATTTCTACAATGCTCAGTCTCCAATGCTGCAGGAGACACTGAACAATACTCTGAACTTGTATTCCTGTAGATACAGTACTTGTTTAGTATTTACACATGTAGGGTTGAAGGTGTGAACAGCTTCAATCAGTCAGCTCCACCTTATGATTCCCCAAATATTTACGTTTCACTTTGAGAAATACCAAAAAAAAACAAAAAAAACACGAGGAGTTATTCATGTACTGGCTGCCGCCCAGTTCTGCGCTGCCCTGCCCATCATGTTAGAGGGGGTGGCACACTGTAGCAGACTGTTGTGTAGTGCTTTTGCCAGATTCAAAATGTTGCATAAGAGAGGTATAAATAAACTCTCTCTCGAGCACAGATGGTATTGTGGAACCCCGGTGGGTAAAGGGATATTTACACACACACACAATCAAGTTTTTTTGGTGGAACAATCAATTTTATATTGAAGAAAAAAACTCCAATTCTATTCATTCAAAAATAACCTGTTAAACTACATGGCCAAAAGTATGAGGGCATTCCAATTCATGTTGCTACCACAGCCTCCATGCTTCATCAGATATCTGAACCAGGCTGCAGAGATTTGCTCCCGTTCAGCCATAAGAACATTAGTGTGGATATCATCACTTATGGGTGATAAGGTCTGGTTCACATTTCCAGTTAATCCCACAGGTGTTGAGGTCAGGCAACTTCTTCCACACCAAACTGGGAAAAGCATTTTTTTTATGGATCTGGCTTTAAGCATTTTAACATGACACAATATCCTTGTTATCTTTAAGATTTCCCTTCACTGGTGTTAAGATGTCAGTATATTATATATGATGAAAAAGCCTCCACTGGCTTCCAGACTCCCACATTGTTTTTGGGCTTATAGATCATGCTCATCAATCTCAGACTTCCTCTGGCAGTGCCAGCTGACTTCCTGTTGGCTCTCAGCACTTATGAACAGAATAAAATCAGGAAATCACATCAAATTATGATAATAAAGTTACCACACCAATCACAAATGAGTTACAACATATATTTTCACTATGTTGTAAAATACAAAAGGGTTTGAGTCCCTAATGCTGCCATGGGGCAGTTCAACAAATTCACAAAAAAAGCTTTTCCCACTTAGCTCTCACGGTTTGTGTCCATGCAGATTTCAGTTTCACTTACGTGGTGAAGCATCCGTCATCTCATGCGTGTCTGATGGAACTGATACGCTTCAGTTTGAATCTGTATAACTGTCAGTACCAGTCCTCTAATGGTTCACACTTAACTCCAGCTTTGCACGTGTATCAACAGTACAAAGTGTATTTCCTCTTTCTTTTCTCTGCCAGTTTGTGCCCACACTGTAACTGAACTTCACTGGTTGTGCTGATGGCTGAGCTGCTGACGGGCTGCTTTCACTACAGAGTTAGTCAAGAATACCTTGACTGTATGTTGTTCAGTCCATTCAAGACTTTTATTTCTTTTATTACATTCCCAGGCTTTAGATATTTGTCATAGTTGTGTTTATGTTTGCATTATTTTGGTGTTTAAAGTTGCTTTTTGTGTTTTTAATATGATCTGATTTGCTTTATGATCATGTGTGAAGTACTGCAAACTGCGTTTGTGTGTGTGTGTGTGAGAGATCATACCTCAGAGTGTGTGACCGGCACAGAACTGATGCCGGCATTGACTGCGGTCCAGGAGCGAGCGGTGAGCACGCAGGCAAACAGCGGGTACAGATCTCCCGCTCCCAGTTTGCGGCTGTAACGCTCCACCTTGGACATATCGCCTTTAATCAGAGCCTGCCACAGGCGACAGTAGTCCAACCTGAAGTCTGGTTGCAGGGTCTACAGTGGAGAGAAGGGGAGGATGGGTGATCAGGCATCTTCTGCTCGGATTTTATCTACTTTAATGATCATTTGTGGCACGGTAACCCATAAACAATCAAGTATTTCCATTTTTATATTGTTTTGACATAAAGCATGTTTCTGCTATTAGGACCATCACCATTCATCATGATTTGAACAGCTTTAATAAAGTGAGTTCTTTATGTTTATGACATAATTTCTTCACTATGCATGCGTGGAGGTTTAGATTCACTTCAACCGTAAAAATGTAAAAACAAATATGCTGTTTTTACTTTAGACACATTTAACGTCCCTGCTAAGAAACCCTCTGCCATTTCCAGCACTTTAGACACATACACAATGTGTAGTACCCTACTGGTAATGATACTGGAAATGACTGTGTGTGTGTGTATGTCTGAAGAGTGGATTAATATTCTACTCCAAAATGACAGCTGAAATTTGAAGTCATTAGGAATAAATTGGTTCCATTATGGTCGAAGGGAAGTCTGCGTGTGTGTATTGTGTGTGTGTCAAAGATGAAGGAGTTGCATATTTATCACTAAATTCTCTACATGAATACAGGAACCAGCAATAAACAAAGTCATGTCAGGCCTGTGGGTGTTTGTAAAAGCAAGTGTGTTAACAATCAAAAAGCATGTGTGTGTGTGTGTGTGTGTGTGTGCGACATGAGAGTGCACCTATGTGCCTTTATAATTAGGGCTGTGGTGAACCAATCCAAACACAGCACACTGCACTCTGCTGAGAACAACGTCAAATGAGTTGTTTATCAAAAAGCTTTTATCCTGCTGCAGCTCCAATAAAAGTGTGTGTCTGTGAAAGTGTGTGTGTGGTGTCCATGCTTTTTTTTCTTTCTTTTTTTATGTGCATCTTGACTGTTTGTTTGCTGCTCTGCCTATATACTCAAGGCCTCAGCCAGCAGAATAAAAAAAATGGTTTGCAATATTAGAACAAATGGTATTTTCTTTATGTCTGAGCAGCCTGGAGATTTCCCACCTGATAGAGGCCGTGATCAAGCAGGACGATCTCGGTCTTCTTGCTCTGGGGACACTTTCGGACCAGCACGTTGCCTGGGTGCGGGTCACAGTGAACAAAACCGTGGACGAAGATCATTTCGCTGTACATCTTCCCCAGGTTCTCTGAGACCTGTTGGTAACACAGTGGAAAAGTGAGCGGTTAAGGCCAAATAGATTTCACAGAAACTATGAAATGAAGACGACACACAGCCTAAAAACATAAATACATTACCACACGTTTAGAACGGCTGCTCTAATTCCCATGGCCTCACCTTTACTAAGTGATTGGTTTATCACTGTTACCAACAAGCTCTTATGATGATTTGAACTGGCACATGGGAGAATCAGAAAGAGGGGCTTTGCTTTACTTTGAATATTGCTATCACCTATTCTGTCATATCAATTCATTTTTAGGTTCAGTGTTACATTCTCTTAGGTTGGGCTATGATGGCTGCTATTCTGTACTTTAATTCTTGATATTCTATCAGAGAGCCAAAGCTGACTCCCCAAACCCAGGAGACACTGTCCCTGACCTCGACCCTGACCACCACGAGTATATGAATCAAAAATCAAAAGAAAAATTCATTTAAAAAAAACAAATAAAAAATAATACAATTACCACAACAGAACCAAAATTTAAAAAAACAAAAACAAAACAACAACAAAAAAAACAGGATAATTAAATCTGATCACTCTGATCTAAATCCCTATTCTCTGATAACTTCACATTGATTTATGGCTGCAACAAGAAGAATATGTTTGTATGTATGAATATGTCTCAATGAATCAATACCGTCCTCTCATAATAATTCTCACATTCCTTGAAGCACAGGCTGAGTAGGAGGAGTCTAAGCGATTTTCCACTCCAGCTTCTTAATCAGCCTTAGACCTACTTCTAACACACTGGAAAGACTTACTCTTAGTCTTTGACACCAAAGCTGGAAAACATAAAAACCAGTTCTAGTAGTTACAGTGTACTGGGCACCTGCTCCTTACTCACAGTTTTTATCTGAATTCTCAGATTTTTTATCTGTCACTTTTTGTTGGACGGCCTCACAAACATCATTTATTTCACCTCTAATTCAAATGTGCTGTTATCAAAACCATTTTTGCAAAGGTTGAGATTTACATGTTAAGATATTTAGTATAATGTAGTTTGTTATGAAGTAACATTTACAATAATACAGAGCAAAGGAGTATTTCACTGGTTCCACATAATGAAGCTGAGCTTATTCACTGATGTGTTTGCACTGACATTACTGAAGCAGCAGGACCGGTCTGGACTGGACTGCTTCAGTGTTGACGGTGGACACTGTCTAACACTGAAGCACTGAGTATTTTTAATGATACAGACCCAACCCCCCCCGACTCTGCAGAGTCTACTGAGAATCAAAAATGAGTCACAAAAGCAAAATGGCAGCTCCCCTTCTAGTGATATTTTGGCTTCTCGTTTGCATAGCGGAAGTGGTGGTGCGTGGTCCATCTTTGTATACAATCTATCACACACACACACACACACACACACACACACACACACACACACACACACACACACACACACACACACACACACACACACACACACACACACACACATCTATTTAGAAACAGGGCAGAAAGCCAACGAATTATCTCAGAGAGGAATGGGCAGACACTAATGACCATTAATTAGAGCTCATCAGATTGTCACTGGAGAGAAAGTGAAGTAGACACACACACACACACACACACACACACACACACACAGACGATCATGACTTTAATGCTGGATTGCAAACAGAGGAATGAGTGAGACGCAGCACCACTATCTTTCCCATTTAGCCTGCAGTATCCTGTTTTTGTCTGCTTCACAAAATGTCTGAGTTGTTCCAAAGCTCTCTTTTCTTTACAGCTGGGTGTGAAAACATTGTTTTAGCACACTTTTTTTTTTTTTTTTTTTTTGTAACTGAAATACTAAGCTGCATTAATGCTGGCCAAACAAACTGGGACTTTGTCTAGTTGGATACCAATGTTGAGTTTACACTGCTACTTACTGCCTCCAGGAAACAGCTGTGTTAGTCTGACACTAACAAAAACCTCCAACTTCTCCCTCCTACTCACCTTTTATTTTAAGTAACTGACAGCCAAATTAATGAAGGCATTACAATTTTAAATAGTGTTACAAACTCACTTAAGTGCTGTGTGACAAGGTTTAGCTTGCTTTAAGCAGCGCAGGTGGTGACTGACAGAATCAAGTTTTCCCCCCTTGGGGCTTACTGTAGCTGTACGCACTCCACGCTGAGACTCTTTAGTCCGACAGTCTTGTCTGTTTGGCTGCTGCTGCTGCTGCTGATATCAGCTCTACTGTGTCCTGATGTGTACCACACTTTGGTGAAGTCACACAACATTTCGTGCCTGTTAATGTTGTTTATTTGAAGTAAAAATACACACAATTATCACAGTAAGTTAAGTAAAAGCAGTTACTGATTTCATAATGTATCCTCCATACTGGTGTATTCATGTTGCACAGGACATCCAGCACTGCTCTGCACTTGTCCGTAGACATGGCAGATTACACTGAAATGAGAACACTGTAATTCTGCTGTTTACCTGGCAACTGCTGTGACTGAGGACAAAATGATTGGTGATGTGAATTAAATTTGATGAAAACATATTAACTAAAGAAAAGTTAATGGTGAATATTTGAGTGATTTCTGAGAACATTATGCTGAGCTAACTAACAGCACAAAAAGAGCACAGAAAGGCCAGTACTGAGCTGCAGCTGAGAAAGATCCCGTTACACATTTTCATTATTAACCTGATTATGTCACTGATATATGTGATTTATAAAAATTTTTTAGATCAGCACAAATCCTTTCAGGTGCAAAATAAACATATTAATAAATACACATTATAATATTCTTTATATACTGAATTCTACTCACAGTGGGTTTGAACAGACCTTTTCAGAAACTCTCAGGATCTGCCAAATGGCCTTCTCACCTCCCATAATAAACGTGTCAGAATTAACACTGGCCTGACAAGAAACCACCTTTCTCAAACCCAGAGAGGCCAATTGTTTTGACATGATCGAATTAACGAGCGAGACATGAAACCACTTTACTACCTTTTAGGTTCATCCTCATCACTTTCCATCTCAGGAAAATGACCAGACAAGGTAACAACGGTCATGGAACGGAGACAAACTGAAGTCTGTGCTAAGTGTTGCCTTTATCACGCAGCACATGCCCGCAAGTGCCCCGAGGCCTTGATCCATTTGTCTAGAGTCCAAAAAACCCCATAATCACTGCTGTAGTTGACTTCATGCCTCGCCTGGTGTCAGAGCTCTGATGCGCTGTCTCCATTATCAGTGGAGGGAGACGTGTATCCAGACTCAGAGCTTTGGGAAGCCAGCTTTCAAAGAAGCCACATGCATCCTGACCCTCATCCTTCTCTGCCAGTCTGAGGTTATTTCTATAACTGCAACACTTCACTTTAACCACTCTGATCTGTAATATTTCAACATATGACTCCGGTGATTTTGCAGTTTTGAGAAGATTGATTTTTTTTTTTTTTTTCCTCTGCACCTACGACACATTCCACAGCTTCAGCAGCTGACAACACAACAATCTACATGACAACTCACAGTCCACACCAGTGAAACTGCTGAGATCATATTATGGCATGACATGTCTGTCAAACAGATGCTGGTATATGGACAACCTCATTAGCATGTTGATTTTAATTTGCAGTTCACAAAACTGTGATTTTGCAGCATTAAAGGTCACTAAGGCTAACATCATAGATATACCAACAGCCAGCTGACTAAAGCTGAAACACCAGTAGCAATGATTTCCTTTATAAAATCCATTCAGTGCTGCAGTCATATGCTAAATCTTATTAATATGAGGGACGGTGCAATGCATGTATCTGTGTGAGTCTGTGTGTGTGTGTGATATTCGAGTAAGCTGCCAACCCCATTGAGGAGTGACATCCAAAAACTATGTTCCTGTTGTGCTGTTGGGCTGTGGAACAGAACGACAACACGACAACACGTCTTCTGAAGACTGTAACATAAAATCTAATTAAGCAAAACACCTTCAAAGAGAACTGGCAGTAAATCCATCAGTGAATTTCAGATTTCGTGACCACAGGTGTAGTTAAAATGCTGACTCCTGCCACGGCCTTCATCTGTCGTTACCCCTCTCACTGGACTATTTCCCTTTCCAGACCATGATTCTGGATCGGAGGCCTTGTCCAGAATAATGGATTCCTTATCTCACCCCTTTGAAATCAAACCTTTCATCATACCAGTTCTCACACGTATAAGATGCTCTGACAATAACTCTAAACGAATGGTTAATCACAAGGATCAGTTCAGTTATCTCCAGCCAATCACAGTGCCCCCCCCCCCCCCCCCCCCCGCCGAGTCTCAGCCATGCCTGTTCACGTAGTGCTCAAAGATCTTTAGCAAATAAAACCTTTATTTTAAATGATTTTATTACAACCTACAAATTTGGATTTTCTATTTCTAACAAAGACCTGGCTTAGATCCAGTGACATCAGTGCTTTCACTGAGCTCCGTCCCCTCGGCTATTTGTTTTTTTTTTTAATTCCCTCAGACTCACTGGTTGTGGAGGAGGCCGAGCTGTGGCTCTTAAAAAGCATTTGAGCTGCAGCCTTATCTCAGTGGAGAAACCTCCTGGCTTTGAAGTGCTTTTTGTTCACAGTCAGCCGTGATACCCCCGTCTGCTGTGTTGTTATTTATCGTCCCTGTAAACCTAACAGTAGCTTCTCATCTGATTTTTCTGCTTTTATTTCATCTGTTGTTCTCAGCGATGACAAAATCTGACTGGGAAGTTCAAATGTGTGGATTTTTAAACGTGTTGGATTAAAATGATTAAAATCCTCCGACAGGATTAACGCTGTAAACCTAAATAAGACGCAAATAATTCAATCATCAGAGCCAATCCTCAATAAATCAATCACTTCATCTTATATGACGTGATACTATGTCATAGCTTCTCCAAATCTGCTCTGCCTCCACACACACACACACACACACACACACACACACACACACACACACACACACACACACACACACACACACACACACACACACACACACACACACACTTGTTTATTCAAGGGCCCTGTGCTGTGAGTGCACTGGGTCATGAAACAGGAAGGGGATGAAACGGTTGAGATTACGTGTGTAAATTTATTTTCTAATCCAAATCTTCCATTTTATGCGTTGGGCTCTGAACACAGCCAAAACACCAGTGACCTATACTCAGATCTGTGCCTGAACGCATCCTTCTGAAGTTACTGCTCTGCTAACATACAGCTGTGTAGACACAGTGTGTGTATGTGTGTGTGTGTGTGTGTGTGTGTGTGTGTGTGTGATAAGACCTGGATCATCAGTCAATAAGCTATTAGTTTCTGTAACCCACGCACATACACACAGCCTTTCAGACAGCAGGCAGAGCAGCAGGCAGTACCTCATTGACATTGATGCCATGTCTCTTCATGTATTCTCTGTCGTTGACCTGCCCCCCCTCAGCAAACTCCATGGTCAGGATCCTCTTTGTGGACAGATCCCAGTGAATCATGGGAACCTGCAGAGAGAAAGGACAGAGGAGGGGAAGAAGTGACCAATATTGAGCTGGTTTTTTTTTTGTTCACTTATGACATTTTTGGCTGACAGTGTGTGGGTGTCCACCACTTTTTCACTAGATTTCATTCTCCTGTGCAGCTGTCATACAGGTCTGCATTCGATTACAGGTTTGGCTTCTGATAACTGCTTCTATTTTGGATGCAGTTCTGCTAAAACAACAGCACTGATTAAGCTCATGATCTAACCTCTATCAAACCTTTCACCTTTTCCCCTTTTTTTATAGCAAAGTGTACAGCACAGAACATTAAGACACCCGCTGTACTAAATAACAAATATGCAGTTTATTCTGAAAAACCTTACTATTAGAACATATTCAGTATATAAAGTGGTTGAAGTACCTGGTAAGGTTGTGTTTAATGTAAAAGAAACACTCACACACAACTGCCACTGGCTCCATGATAACACACTGACTGATCACCAGTCACCCAGAGCAGTCAGATCACCTGGCAGTGGATTCTTACTATGAGTAAAGACGCAGACATAATGAAGGTGCTTTGAATCAGTGAGTGTGCAGCCTGTGGAGGAGCCTGTCAGATAACCTGAGTCTTCCCCCTCATCTCACCTCTGTTAAAGAGGTGTTAAACTGTTCACACAGTCCTCCTCTCTCTGGGACTCTGATTAGGTTTTATCCAAGACTCTCAGATTATGTAAGTGTATGTGTGTGTGTGTGTGAGTGAGTGTGAGTGTGATAGCATCGACAATGTCATGCATTTAAAGTTTTCTTTCTTTATATAACAAAGACTTTTCCAAATTTCCCTCTGTAATTTGGTTGCCTTTTATGACTGCACTGTTGTTCACAGTGTCTACGTCAGTAGGACATACAATCACCGCCATGACACTCGGGTCACTCGGCTTTTTGAGGCTTAGTACTTCACATATTAAGAACATCTCCATTAATGAGAGCACCTTTAAATATTGGCTAAAGACAGCTGATCTGATTTCTACAAGAAGCTGGAATTCTGCAGAAAACGTTCCCAGTGTTTATCACACAATGAATCAGGTAGAAGATTTATCCAGTTAGCTCATGACTTAATACACTAGCACATCTTTTTAGAGAAACTTACTCAATATAATGCTAATTTATCAAAGTGTAGAAAGGGACAAGCCAATCTAAGGTCACTGAATCTTAAAAAAGATGGTTAAAAAGGGCAGAGTAGGAGTCAGTCAAAAATTCAACTATTATTATTATTATTTTCTTTTTAGACGCCACTCAAGCTAACTGGAATTTTACTGGCTGTATTGGTAGACAGAAACTGTCTTTCATTCTGTCAAGCTGCGCGTCTCTATCACTTACCAACTTATAGAATTGAAATAATGCAAAATAAAAAGACTCAAATGACAGAATAGGAGACAAAACTTCAGTTCCCTGGATTTGAATATGGAACAAAGAAAGGGAAAAAGAAGTCTAATTCACAGTCACCAGAGCTAATAAAATTCTCAAACAGACGTATTAAGAAAAAGCACAAAAGGAAATTAAATGATAATGGACATAAAGTCCAACTCTGTCTAGTTAAGGAAATATGATTTGCGGCGTTCTGCTAACCCTGCTCTGTCAGACTTCAGGAGCAGCCGACAGGCAGCACAGAGGAAGCTGTCACACACACACACACACACACTCAAAGTCTGACCTCTATTAACTGCTTTGAGTACAATTTTAAAATACTTGGGCCTTAAATTAAAACAGACTGTTTCAGAATATTACAAGCTGTTTACTGGTATGTGTGCACACATGGGACCAACAGGGTCAAAAATAAAAGCCCACTGTGAACTCCACAGGCTTTTTTGTTATAAAAGGAAGCCTAGCTGCAAAAAAAAACTCATCACATGTTAAAATGTGCATTTATGTGTGTACCTTGAGAAACGGGTAGTGGGCCAGCATGCTGGCCACCCTCTCTGCATTGTGTCCCTCATTAAGGAAGTCCAGCTCCAGCGGCATGTTCTTCTTGGCTTCTTCCACCAACCACATGAAGGCAAAGTCTGGGAAGAGCCAATGGACCGCCCTCACCAATACCTTTCATTTACAAAATATTAAAAATCAGCCTCAGTGCCGAAATAAAATAAAACAAGCATGTACATATACACTCAGCAAGCACTTTGTTAGAAACATCATACAAATATTGGGTAGTTCTTCCTTTTGATCTCAGTTCTTTGTGATGTTGATTCTACAGGATGTTGGAAACACTGAGGTTCTGCTCCATGTTGACATGACTGCATCACCCAAAGGTGTTCTACTGGATCCAGGTCTGGAGACTGGGGAGGCCTCTGAAGTTCACTGAACTCACTGTCATGTTCATGAAACCAGTTTGAGACAGCATTTGCTTTGTGACATGGAGCATTATCTTGCTGGAAGTAGAAAACATGTCTGACACCATCACACCACCATCACACCACCACCACCACCAGCCTGGACTGTTGACACAAGGCAGGTTGGGTCCATGGATTCATGCTGTTGATGTGAACATTCACTGAAGCTCCTGACCTGAATCTGCAGGATTTTATACATTGCACTGCTGCTGAATAAGCATGTGTAGAGGTGTTTCTAATGAAATCCTCTGTGAGTGAACAGTGAATGTATATTAGGACAAAGCCAGCACCCCCACTGTAAATGATGATGGACAAAATCCACAGTCCACAGATCAGGCTGCTCTTAGATAAACTTTGGAACATGTTGTTGCTCAGAATGAGGACTGTGGATTTTGTTTCCTATCAGGATCACTCGATGAATGTGAGCATGATATAAGGAATAATTACAGTGAATAAAAACTGTCTCATTGTAAATATGGGCCTGTGAAGATTGTTTTAAGACAAACTTCAAAAAATGTGACCCTTTAAGGTTAATTGCACTTCTGCGACAGACTCACCTGCATGAAAGTCAGACATGTTAAATGACCATCTACCAGCCCCACATTTTGCCTTGGTGCATAGAGGACACACAACTTCCTGTGCTGGCACTGAACCGTGGCAACGTAATTGATGAGATGAGGAATCATCTAATGTGGATGTGGGTGGGGAACTCTACTATAAAAAAAAGTCAGGCTATCTCAGTTCAGACCGTTCTTTTTTGTCTTCAGAGTCTTGTGAGTCCTCCAACTTTAGGGAGGATGGAATGAGAATATAGAAATTTACCTGATGCCTCCTGACTTTCAATTTTTTTTCTGTTTTACACTCACAGCTACAGTAAATTCATACCGAGTTCTGAACAACGCCAAAACACAGATGACCTACACTTGGTATGGTCCCTGAATGCAGCTTGTATAGAAACAGATGGAGGACCGAAGCTGCAGCTGCTGCTCTGCTAACTTGCTATACTCACACTATGCCTCCTGTGTAGACACAATGTTAACGTGAAGTATGTTTCATGTACTTAAAATGGTTCTAGTAATGTGAAGTAATATTTTAGGTTTCAACACCTGAATCCACTAAAATGTCTATACTTCTTTTTCATGTCTTCACTTTTCTTTTTCTCCTTTTGCCAGTTGCGTGTTCGGCTGTTTACAGTAGAGACACTAACGTGTCACTGATGCATATTCGAGGTCAGGATGTCACAAGTCAGCGTCTCAGACCTCTGAGCCACAGAAACACTCCTTCACTCACTTCAAAGCAGTTTAACAGACACATACTCACCTCCATCACCACTATGTCCTTGGAGCTTTGTCTCTGGACTTTGGGGTGTTGGACCTTGACAGCCACTGTCCTCCCATCACGAAGCACTGCCTTGTGGACCTGGGCTAAAGAGGCTGTACCCTGAGGCTTCTCCTCAAAGGAGACAAATAATTCTGACAGCTGCTGGAGAGAGATAGGGATAGAGAGGGAAAGAGTGGGAGAGAGCAGAGGATAAATGAGGTAGAGATAATGATAAAGAAGATGGGAGGGAAAGGGAAGATGGGAGTAGGAGAGGAATGTGATCATCAACCTGATCATCTTTATTTACAAGTTATAATCGGATAAATTACAACTGAAGGAGGCTGAACACATTACATGCGGAGAGGTGTACATGTAGGTACATAGCGAATGTGATTCATTCTCTACATTTTTGCTTTGGCAGTGTATGGATTTGTGATGTCATGGTAAAAACACAACAGATCCACTGAAACAAGGTGGAGCAACTGCTCTGCAATGATGGAATCATGATGGTTGGTATTAGGCTGGTGTTCAGGTACTGGTGGTATTACAGTCGGCCAAGGATGTGTGTGTGACCAGATACCAGAGAGGTAGGGGACTGAAATAGAGGGTCACTACCAGATGATGATGGATGGAGAGATGAATTTTAACTGACACTGCCGTGAATTCTCAGATAGAGGCTGTATTTACCTCAACTGCAGAGAAAAACAGCTGTTTATCTGAAACCGGCTTATATTCAAGTGAGAGAGAGACTTTCCGTTTTTTATTCCACCATATGCTTAATGATCTTTTAGTAAGAAACCTCCATGAGTGCTGTTCTGATACTTTTCTTCCATGTTTACCTGTGGTCTGAATAATTTCACTGATTCCATCATTTCAAGTAGAGTCTCTGCAAGGAGCTGAAAGGCTTTTAATGTGAAAGGAAGTGGTTCACTGACTGTAGCTTAACAGCAAAAAATTAAAAAAAAACTGGAACCATGGAAAATATTGGAAATAAGCAGTAAATGAAAACAGTATTTCTGTTGTCAGCTAACTGGTGAGTAACATCAAGCTGTAAGGAGTCATGGTTTTGATTTTCCCAATACAGTCGTGTATGGTGTCTCACCACCTGTGTATTAATCAGTAGACAGCCAAGTTTTATACATTCATCTCACTATTTTACTCCAACTATTTTATTAAAGCAGAGATGTTATGTATAAGATTTTTAATTTTAAACGTGGGGCCTTTGTTTTTATTAAGAAAGAGCCTTCAGTAAATTCAGTACATTGGTTTTTCCTTCTTGTATTATTTTATACTTTACTGGAGCGTTGTCTATTCATCCTGGTGAACTGTGCAGAGCCAAAAATCAATGACAATATGCTTTAAAACAGACAACAGAAGGCAGGGAGCATTTCACAGGAGAGGAAGAAACATTCTCACTTGGTAAAGATGTGATTCATCTGCAAACACTGTGTGCACCTGCTTTGTTTTTAGAACTTTTACTTTTTTTTAACACCATTTTCTTCTGTTAAGAACAAAGAGCCAGTTTCTGTGTTTTACAGGTTTAATTTCACCAGGCTACAGAAACAGATGTAAATCAGGTCACAGTTAATATATAACAAAAAAGAAGCAGTTCTTTGAAACTCCTGACTCTTAGAAGAAGAGTCAGACACCGTACTGCAGCTGCAGATGATGAGAAAACTGTTAGTCAGATCTACTCTATACACTAACTTCTGTTTATGTGCTTATAAAATGAAGTGTGTTTTTACTTGGGAATAATGTTTGGAATGCAGATGCAATTATTCCCATAAATTATAAAATAACTTAAGTTAATTTTTCAAGGAATTAAAAAACATTACTTCATGAATAAACCTGAGAATGAAACACGCTACATTTAGCAAAGCTGTTTCCATTAAAATGCTTTACTTTGGCCAAATTTTGAGGGAAGCTCATCTCCATCTCATCTCTAATTCATAGCAGCTCTTTAAAAAAAAAAAAAAGGGGACACAGCTTTTACAACTTCGTTGTTTAGCCCATTAAGTTACTAGAATCACCTCATTAAAGCAGAGTAGAGCAGCGGCTCCTGCACTTTTTAACTGTGGAAATGTTTTTAACAGCATTTCTTCCTGCTTACATGCTTCCCTACGGCGCCCATGAGCGACTGCCATCATAAGGACGTCCACCTGCTCCTGCGCTACAAGCAGAAACCTCAAAACTAGTCGCACTGAGGATCTACCGAGTAAGGTGCTGCCACAAAACATGCTCTGAGTGTCAGGCAGAGATTTTCTTCTACATTTTTTTTCTCCTGGTGTAAAGCCCGACGTATTTCATAACGTCAAAAGGGGAAAACAGTTCTAACTGATGGAGGAAATACCTCCCTTGTAAAGACAGGAAGAAGGAACATATTTTATTCAACAGACAAACACTGATCGTATCAAGAAAATGGCATTTGAACACAGAAAACTTCTAAAGAACTTCTAAGATTTGAAGCATTGGTTAACAACCAAAATGTCTTGTTTTGGTGGATGGAGATTGTTTTCCAGTGTGACCTCTCTGTTGAACGCAATCTTGTTAGGCAGCAGTCAGATTGTAGTAAACCAATTTTGGTGACAGAGGAGGAGGTTAAGGCGGTTTGAAAGATCATTAAGCTGAGAAAAGCAGAGGCTCCCAATGGGATCAAAGGAGCCGCTTTAAAGGAGTGTCAGGATCAATGGAGTCCTGGGTCGAGTCTGTCACTACACACAAGCTAAACGCCACGGAGAACATCGTTTACAGTACCTGAACACCGGTTAAATGGTAACTCTGGCAATACTCTTTATTTTTTCTTAATGTCAACACATCCCATGTGCAGAGCCAAACCCAGACTGAATGTTTTCTAACTAATAACTCAGTGTGTAAGAGGCCTGATGTATCATATTCCTCTGTGCCTTAGAGCTGCATTGTTGTCAAGAAATATTAAAAACACATCAGCGAGCAGCACCGTTACGCTGGCTGACATGCTCCTTCATTAACATGAACACACACAGTGTAGTTTATTTTGACTCAGTCCCACACATACACCGTCCTGCTGCTGGAAATACTCACTAAAGCAACGAATGTGGATTAATCTTCTGCTGAAAATAGTCCCCAGTATATGCACTATTTACTGCTGTTTGAGTCGTTTTATAAAAACTACAATGTACAACTGTTTTTTTTTTTTTTAAAGATCAATTGTTGTGAACTCTTCTATAACACAGCATTAATATGATAATAAGGTGGCTTCATTCTTTCTTTAAAAGAAGGAGCAGAGTGTTAGAGTGAATGCTCCACTGTCTCCTCTCTTATTCCTCTTCAAGGAAACACTGTCGCGATATATAACAATAAAATCTGCTGATGAGCAACATCGTGCTTAGTTCAGGAGGGACAGGAGTAATTACAGAGAGCAGACTGATGAGTTCCCCTTCGTGCTGTAACAGTCATTTCCGTGAACAAAAATATGAACAAACTAAGGAAATGGTAATTTGGAGGCAGCCAAAATAAAAACCATGACAGTACAGATAACTGGGAACAGTGGGAGTCAGAAAAAGACTGCATGTACCAACCACACGGACCATGTGCTGATGTTAAGGAACTTCTTTAATAACATCAGTGGCGGTGGTCACTGTGTACAGTAAGAGGCTAATTAATCATAATCTGAATATACAGAAACAGAGTCAGTATTTGTAAAGATGCTGTTCCAGTGTTGCCTTTTGATACACTCTGCCCCCAACAAATCTCTATCACAGCGCTTAACATTTAGCACCCAGTGTGTCCTTTGAGCAGAGGTAGTCCCTCATTAGCTTCCACTTATCTCTGTGGACACACAGAACGCACACACATTAATTAGTGTGTGGGTCTGAAGGTTAAAGAGACTTCCCAAGAGACCCGGAGTCATTAGAACAGACTTATTGTATGCTCTGGTACCTCCACGCCACCCTGAGGCCGCCCCGCCTCACGGATACAAACCTGTTAACTGAACAAAAAAAAAAAAAAAAAAAAAAAAAAAGGCAGAGTGCAGCTTCTACTTTGGCCCACACATCGATTCATCTTTATGTACTCAAAGTATCTGGTGTTACTCAGAGCACCTGTGATGCTATGCTAGTGCTTTCACCGACACAGGAGATAAATGTGACTCATCATCATTAAATGCCCCGCTCTGAGAAGAGATACCAGGTAAAACAGCAGAGAGGATGCTGAACTGCTGCGCCACGCCAAAAACAATCCTCAAAGGATGACTTGTTCGATTCGTTGTTTTGGACTGTGTAACAATCTGATACGTTCAATTTTTATCACTAAAATTAAAATACAAACTTTCTATCAAGAGAAGAGCGGCTCAAAGGCAGAACTGCTGCCATCACCACCAAGCCTGAGGATGCAAGCAGCTACTGGTACATCAAACCTTTTCCCTCCCAGGCCAAGGCAGAGAGAGCTCACTCACCAGAGACGTCAACGGCAAGATTCGGTGTTCAGCGAAGTCTTATTTACAACATTCCCACACAAGGAATCAAGAATTCAAATGTCTATTTTTTTTTTTTTCAAATCAATAAAACTATTGAATTATACCACCAACAGACCGTGCAGTCCAGCACCACAGTTTGTCTTTACTCAGTTTGTGTCTTTGGATTTATCAAGTATTAAATGGCCATCAAATATTTGCTCCCGGGCAAAAAGACACCAGTTTATGTCTACTTGCATCTTCATTTATAATTCAGGCCTTCTGGGAAAAAACATGCAAATGCAAAGTTAACCTATTTCTGCGACATCTGACGGCAATATTGTCATCATTTCTGCAAATGCTCAAATCAGAAGAAAGCTTTCTATTTTCATAGTCAGAGCCTTTTCTGCAGGTCCAACTAAGAACTGTTACAAACCCTCTAACTAACACAACAAGACTGAAATGGTGAACACCAAAGATGTGTCATTTCACGATAGAGAACACCACAGCCTTGTCCTGTATTGGCTTCAGTCTCCTCTTCATCTGCCACAATATAATATTTAGCATTCTGAGCTTGTGTTGGTTTTGGCTGGGAGAAGGACTGTATATCTTCCTTCACATTCGCACTTCAAACTGTACCGTGGGGGGCAGGGGGGGGATTCCCCTGTTGTTTGTACCTAGTGAAACATAAAAAGAGGCTAATTTGAACACGATGTTGGCCCATCAGGTAGAGGCTGAACATGAGCCCTGCAGAAGATGCCATTAGATCATAAATTATGCAAGCGGCACGGGATCCTGTGTGGGAACAGCTGAGTTATTCATTATGCAAATATGCTAAATGGAATGAAATTGTCTACACCCACCAGCGTCCTCCCACTATGACGACGAGCACCCAGTGGGATCTGACATGCAGAGAGTGCTTTCATGGGTTAAGGAAACGTGTAATTTCTCAGATGGGCCTGCCACTTTAAGCTGCAGCCAGAACCTGAGAAATCCCACTGAAATTCACACATTAACAATTTCAAATGTTTGATTCATTTTTAGATAATATTAAAAAATAAAAAAATAAAAACAGGGTCGGCACTAACAGTCCAACCTCTTCGTCGTGTTTGTGTTGTGTCAACACTTCCTGGCCTGTAGCCTCTGGTCCAAACCTACCAGTCACTGCTTATGTAAATCTCAGCTGTGGAGTTAATAAACGTGGTAATGTATGCGTGTGGGCCCCCCCGCCCCCAGAGGGGGAGACCCGCGGTGACATACGTTCCCTGAAATGAGTTATGGCACAAATAAAGTGGTCCCTGAGGCATCGCAGTTGGATGGCAACACATCGGTGTCTGTGGCAAGGTGGCCATTTTGGATACTGGCGGCCAGCAACGGCCCCAGCTGCATGAAGACACATAAATCATTACCGCAGAGAAGAGAAGGAATGAGAGAGATTACAGAGGAGAGGAAATCAAAGGCTCCACTCTAAAACTCTAACCTCCCTGTCCAACTGTTTTACTGTGAGGCTCAGGGTCTGATGATAAAGGAGAAATTGTGTTTATACACACTGTAAATTCTCAAACTGTTTTAATTTACTTCAGCTGCAGAGGAAACTAGGCCGTCAGCTTAAACAGGCTCCTGATTTCTCCTGTTTAATATCTACAGTATTCCTGATCGTCCTGTGTTTTAGTTTGCTGTTGATGTAAACTCAAAAGTTCCTCCCTCATAATGCCGCAGCTCTGGGTTTCTCTCCTCCTTATTTTTAGGGAGTTAGTGCTTTGGAGATGTAAATTGTGCAGAATGCACCATGTGAGCTTTAGTACAGGTACAGTGATTCCATCCCATTGTGATTCCTACCTTGTTTGTTTGTGTGTTTGTTTTACTTGGCCTTTATTAGCCTGTGTTCAAACTCTATCCTTAAATCCCTGAATCCACCAATCTATGTTCAAGAAGTAGCTAAAAACTTTTCTGGACTTGTTTTAACTTTGTGCCTTCAGTGAATTGTTAGATATTGTGGATTTTTTCTTTGAGTATCTTGAAAGGTGTTTGATAGGTAAAATGTATTATTATTATTTATTATTATAGTACCCTCAGCCTTTATATTAATGAATAGGTTACATTAAATGTTCAATCATTTCTCTTCTCTTTGTATAGTATGCTGCTGTATGCACTGACAACTATAGAAGAGACATGGGCAACATGAATTTTATGATGTGGTCTGCTCATTCATCAGATGCCTCAGATGCCCATCCATAATATGAGTCACACACAATGTAAGAAATGACTCAGTTTGAGTTTGAGAACTTGATCTGAATCATGACTTTTAATGTCCACAGACACCCGTGCCGCTCTGCCCTGACAAGACGCCAAGTACCCACGATGCACTCGTGTTTTCTTTTTGTTGTGCCTCATCACCAACTAAGTGTAACACCCGGCCTGGAAACAGATTCTGTTTGGTAAAACGACATATTGCACATGCTGGCCCTTCCGCATTTTCACGATGGAGGGGAAATGACAGCCAGAACTACGGCACGGCTATCCAAATCCGTGCGCAGTGGGAATGCATATGTCACCACAAATGGTGCTGAAAACAGCACGATGCCACACACACACACACATACACCGCTCTCTCCTCGCTACTCGTCTATGAGAGTATCCAACGGGTACGAGAATGCATACATGTGTTAAAAAAAAGAGGCATGTGTAGTCAGACGGAAACGATGCTGAGGATGCTTCCCTTACTCCAGAGCTGCCTGGCACTGCTCATCAGTGTCACTTCTTCTGCTGCCACTCCAAAAAGGGAGGAGGGCTGATTCATTCCGTTGCCCTCTTTGTTGACAGAGGAGCTATATTACCGTCTTTTTCAGGGATAATGATGTCCCGCCCGGATACAGGAAGACAGGAAGGTGAACGCACACCTCGATTTAAAGAACGGGAACGAGAAGAGAAATATTACCTTGAATATTTGTGCTACCTTTCATTTGTAAGGGTTACATATGAGTGGATCATGCAGTGTGATGATCAGTTTTCTTGTTAACTGTTGGTCCAGTACTTAAACACAGCTGGAACATCAAGTGTTACTAGTTATTGTACACATTAGTGATTATTAGTGATCGGTGGAAGTACATTTTATATATTTTCCCCACACAGAAACATACCACCTCTTTGTCTATGGCTCAGTGAGAGCCATTTGATTTTTCTCCTAACGTATGAAAACGTGTCCTATCAGATACTGAGAATCAGAGGCAGCTGGCACACAGAGCAGCTGAGTGTTCGACAACCAAGACCTCAAAGACTGTGATTACACATTCATAGTGTACAGTGGACTGAATGATATCAGAGAATTACAGTGGCACTGGCACGAAACAGTCAGTAAAACTGATGTTTGTTTGGTTTTTTTTTTTTTTTGGAGAGGCCTGAGCAGAAACTGTAGTGTTTAGCCAGTGTGAATATTTATTAGATACGCAAACTGCTAATACATCAATGTGTAAAAAATAACTGAACCATTAATTAATACAGTTAATCTAATTTTAATCTAATCACTGCAGAAATACACCATGTATCTAGTAAAACGGTGATTTTGCTGAAAAGATAAACAAATATTGACACTGATTAAAAAGAAAAAAAAAAAAAAAATCAAATATTTGCTTAATGAAGACCTTTAGACCAGAATAGTGTGAAAGCCTATCGATCAGTCTGTGATACACCACACTAATTATTGAGCCTCTCTGCTAGAAAGACCTCTGGGGAGTTACTCAAATGTCTCAGGCATGTTTTGCTTACACTGTTTCAAATGAGAACGCGGAGCGACATGGTGAATCGATGGGAAGAGGTACACAAGAAAACCAGTCTAGGATTCGAAGCTAAATTAGTCCCCACAAATCCTGCTTATTTTGGACTGGAGTTCAGAATTAGTGCTGATCATGAGAAAACATTTCGAGGTCATTTTTATGGTATGTCTGTTGCTGTCTGGCCGTATGTTATGCAGAAATACAGATGGACCTACATTTTTGAGCCATCATATAAAAAAAAATATTGCCACAAAACAATATCTCTACATCAAAATCAGTGATTTACAACACTATCGACAACGGCCAGTACACCCAGATAGTGAAGGGGATGGTTTCCTTGGTATAGTCCGCATTGCAAAAACCCATTATGGTTGACACTGTATGTCGTTTCATGGTGTATGTTAGCGTGTCACCCTACCCTTGCTGCATGTCACACATTTTTGTCTAATTTAAACACTTCTGAATTGGCCCAGACTGGGTGAGTGTGTCATGTGGAGAAACATGTTCACCTCCGTTCCTGGATTTGATGTAACATACTCAACTGAGTATACCAAAGCCATTTCTTTAACAACACACTCAAACACAAAGACACACACACACACACACACACACACACAACACTGGGGAGTGTGCCGTAGAGGGAGAAGACCAATGTACTGTATCTGAGAATAACAGAACAATTGCCTTGCCTCCAGCAGGCTCTAAAAGGCTGTCATAACAACTAGTCTGAGAGCCAACTCCACGCTCTGTACTAACAGCAGCATTAACAGCTACATCAGGAGTATGGCTTGGTTATGAAATGAAATGAGGACAGAATGCCAGACATATCCACTGCTGCTTTATTTGTCCTTTTTTTTTTTTATGCTTCCTGCAAAGCGCACATGCAGGGCCAAACACATGCTCTTAACTTCAGAGAGTGAATCAGGCACAGAAACCTGAGCCTGTCCCAAAGCAGACTTCAAATCAAGTCAATCGATTAAGACTTTTGTGCTAGATGTAATAAAATTCCCTCGAGACATTCCTGATACACGAACATACAACTTACACATACAGCAACATACATACATACAGACAACGTACAACAAAACTGGGACAGACTTGAGGTCACAGTGAACAGTGAAGAAATGACCTCTGGCGTTCTGGGCCTGCTGATACCAGTAAAGACATGCAAAGGGGGCAGGGCTCTCCAGTTTTCTGTGGCATTCTTACCCTTACCAGATGTTGGATGTGTAGAACATTAAATGTAAAATAAATCAAAATAATCTATCAAAAGTCCCATTAAGACAATGTTGTTTAGAGAGATTATCACTTCAGTTATTTAGAAGTAAAGACTACCTTGAATGTGGTTTGTCCTCTCCTGTATAATAACAGAATGTAGCCTGTTAACATTATGTCAGAGATCCGGTCTGTTTGCACTTGCCTCCTTGCCGAGGTCTTCTCTGATGACCTGCTGGATCTCCTCCATGCTGCTCTGAGGAGCTCGGCTGTGGAGCACCTTCAGTGTGGATGTGTACTCCTCAGGCAGCAGGTAGTCCAGAGCACCCAGGTGCTGGCCCACCTTGATGAAAGTACCACGGTTGGCACAGCACAAATCTAGAAGACGCTCTGCCGACCGCCGATGCACCTACAGGTGATGGAGTAGAGGAAAAAAAAAAAATAACAAAAAGTCAGGACAGTCGGCTAGAAAAAGACTGAGGCTCATTACAATCCAAATGGCTCGTTACCTTGGAAGAATGAGTGCACAAAGAAAATTTCATGACATTCTGACCTGAGACATCTGATGTGTAATGTTGACATTTTGACCTGAGGCAAAGAGCTGGAGCTAAACCATGTCTATACAAGGCTCCATCCCTCTTTAGACCATGAGCACACTGAGGAAGTCTCACTGCACTCTGCTGACTGACACAGCAAAGGGTCATTTATACAACCAGCAGAGTTTGGTGTGAAACTTTACAGTAATAAATTCACATTCTTCTGCAGTCCTTCCACACCCACATGTCCTTCCATTCACAGCTGATACAATGATAACAGTGAGCTGGGTGGAAATTTGAGAGTTATGGGAAATTACTGGCTGCTATAATAGAATAAGGAAGTGAATCCTTAAGTAGTTTTAATGATTTCATGTCACTTGTGTTTCAACAATAATTACAATTCTTGTAATGTAGAAGGAGCTTCCACTGTTGCAGGGAAGCTGTAAATTAACCAGTTTGTGAATCCCTGGTAAAGGCCTGTTTCCTGTGACATTTACATGATTTTACAGTTTCTGATGAAAAATAAACTCTGTTTTATAAACACACACACAAAATGAAAGTGAGCACTTGAAACCAAGGTCCTTAATCAGATGAGAGACTATGTCTGTGCTGTGTGTGTGTGTGTTGTGTGTGTGGTAGTCCTGTCCCGTCTGTCCTATTTGAACCAGCTGGAAGTGATAATGCTTACAGAGAGCTCCTCTCCTGAGACCAGCACAAATAAAAAGCCGTGAAATTAGCTCCCCTTAACCTCTGTAACCCCACTAGACACACCATGAATACACTCCAGTACACACATACACACACACAGACATGCCATGTTCCCATAGGACAATTTGACATGAGAGTCATCTGGGCAATGATGACCAAGCAATGACTGAAACAAGTCGCCAGAGATTACCAGATGAGCCTTTCTGCTTAAAGATGCACTGGGAACCAGCTTCATAAAAACCATCATTATGCTATCAGTGCCACCTACTCTGTGTCTGACCATATGGAACATAAAAGTTTAAAGCTTTTACTAACACATAATGCATAATGTCTTCTTTCTTGAATCTTATAGTTTTCACACTGTTCTCTGGTTTTAAATAAACAAAACAGACATAATAAAACTCCTCATTCATTCAATTCTGACTGATTTTCATTCTGTCTGGATAAAATCTTATGTTATTTCATAACAGATTCATTTTCATGTTTTCTTATGGTCTTATATGTGTTCTTTTGTAACGCAAATTCAGTACTGATGGCTATTTTATCAAAAATATATTTCCTTATTCATGTTTAACAAAAACTGTTTAAAAAACAAAATTATGCAAAATATTTCTCATACATTTTGTCTTTTGATCTGGAAATGTGCTTAATTTAAGGTTGAAAGTCTGAACTTGAAATCTCAGCAGTGGTCACTGTTTCCATCAAACTGTGTGATCACACTGTACTGCTGTTTAACACAAATCTGCTCTGCAAATTAATAGTTCAAAGAAAATTGTGATTAAAGCCAACAAATGTTGTTCTGGTTGTGTTTTTTTTTTTTTTTTAACTGACGTACAATAGCAGAACA